>NW_015170906.1:975143-1023983 GCF_001447785.1 Gekko japonicus | reverse complement strand
TGCAGCACCTCAGCCATGGAGTACACTGCCAAAAAAACCCTAAAAATTCAGGCACGCGTAAGTGTGAATGTGCGCTCACATGCACGCATGCGCATATAGGCATTTTTTTAATATGTAGGCATATAGGCATTTAAAAAAAAAAAAACCCTCCCTAGTGGCAGAACAGATCTGCAGGTTCAGACTGCCAGATCTGTTCTGCCCGTGCTCCCCCGCGTTCAGACACCCGGCCATGCGCAATGGCTGCGCGGGGAATCGAAAACACCACTTGTTATGTGGTGCCTTTTTAACCCAGCTCCAAGTCATCCTATGATGGGATAACTATGGCTTGGGGGACGTCTGACAGATGTGGCTGTCTGACTGCACCCATTTGATCTGGAGGGGAGGAGTGGTTGTGTCGGGCCAAACTGCCCACGTGATCATGCCCATTGTGTGTGCAAAGTGTGGTCAAGTCAGAGGTGACTCGTGGCAACCCTTTAGGGTTTTCAAGGCAGGAGATTAACAGACGTGGTTTTCTAGTACCTGCCTCTGCGTAGCGACTCTAGACTTCCATGGTGGTCTTCCATCTAAATACTAACCACGGACAGGGGTCTTTTGGGGACGGAGCATGCCAGAGCGCTGCTCCGGCAGCCCAGGAGCCCGCGCTAAATGGTGGTGGTGGCAAGCCCCGGCCCTAGCTCCCCACGCCGAAAGCGCTGTGGCTCGGGGGAGGCCGGAGAACCCCGCCACCGTGACTCCCGGGCCCGCGCAGGAGCGCTGCGGCTCGGGGGAGGCCAGAGAACCCCGCCAATGCGTCCCCCAGGCCCGCGCAGGAGGGCAGCGGCTCAGAGGAGGCCGGAGAACCCCATCACTGCATCTCCCAGGCCCGCGCAGGAGCGCTGTGGAGTTCTGGAGTTCTGGCCCCACTGCTGGACCTCGAACCCCGCCGCCGCGTCCCCCAGGCCCGCGCAGGAGGGCAGCGGCTCAGAGGAGGCCGGAGAACCCCATCACTGCATCTCCCAGGCCCGCGCAGGAGCGCTGTGGAGTTCTGGAGTTCTGGCCCCACTGCTGGACCTCCTGGTGGTCCCTGGTATTTTAGGCCACTGTGTGACAGAGTGTTGGACTGGATGGGCCATTGGCCTGATCCAACATTGGCTTCTCTTATGTTCTTATGGTTTTCTGAAGATGGTTCTCACAGATTCTACCAAGATATGGCCGTGAGTCCATCAGGAACTGTAATCTAGACTGCTAAACACGGAACCTTCTCTAAGCGATGCAGTTTTGCTAATACTTGCCTGAACCCAAAGAATCCTTTGATCGAGCATGGGAGAAATGGAATTTTGACAGCACCCGGGGAGCCAAGCGCCAGTTTTCCTGCCTGGTCCTTTCTCTCCACACTTGAAAACACTCCAGCTGTTTCCTGGGGCTACAGTCTTAGAGCTGTATGTAATTCTATGCATGGCTACACTCCCTTTGACATTATTGTAGTTTGTAACAATAATGCAGGTTTTCAGCCTGGCAATGCCTATAATTATTTGAACGACCGGTAAAATGGATTATGACGATGATTGGTGGCTACAGTAGTTCAGTATTAATCCTTTGATGGTATTCAGCGCACAAAACATTGTGCACTGAATGAATTTCTCAATTAATTTTCTTTCCACTGCTACCCTAGAGGAAGGGAGAACTGGCCTCGTATGTAGGGTAATATTAAAACAGATATATATATTTTTTGCCATTAAATCACAGCTGACTTATGGCAGCCTTGTACAGTTTTCAGGGCAAGAGACGTTCAGAGGTGGTTTGCTATTACCTGACTCTACACAGCAACCCTGGGCTTCCTTGGTGGTCCCCCATCCAAGTACTAACCAGGGTCGACCCTGCTTAGCTTCCAAGATCTGATGAGATTAGGTGAGCCTGGCCAGGGAAGAAGAATGTCCCGGACCTCCTGATGGCACCTGGCATTTTTAGCCACTGTGTGACCCAGAGTGTTGGACTTGATGGGCCATTGGCCCGATCCAACATTGGCTTCTCTTATGTTCTTACGTTCTAATGCGGGTTGTTTGCCATTGCTTGCCTCTGTATAGTGACCCTGGACTTCCTTGATCGTCTCCCAGTTTGGTGTAGTGGTTAAGAGTGCAGCCTCTCATCTGGGAGAACCAGGTTTGATTCCCCACTCCTCCACATGCAGCTGCTGGTGTGACCTTGGGTCAGTCGTTTCTTCAGAGCTGTTCTCTCAAGGTCAGTTCCCGAGAGAGAGCTCTCAGCCCTATCTACCTCACAGGGTGTCTGTTGTGGGGAGGGGAAGGGAAAGGAGATTGTAAGCCGTTCTGACGCTCCTTCGGGTAGTGAAGGGCAGGGTATGAATCCAGTCTCCTCCCCCTCCTTCTCCATCCAAGGACTAACCAGGGCCGACCCTGCTTAGCTTCCGAGATCTATTGGGATGAGGCTAGCCTGGGCTATACACACACACAGGGGTCATTTCGCATAGCTTATTTGCATATGCCACACCCCCTGACATCACTGGAAGTGTGTCAGAAGGCAACACCCACCACTCAGACTCCATTGGACTGGTTTGGGTTGCTAGCTATTGGGGGGGGGAACGTGCAGATCTGTCCTCGCAGAGGAGGGAGAGCTTGTACCTGAATAAAACTTGGTCTTAAAGGTGCCACTGGACTGTTTTGGATTGCTAGCTGGGGGGGGGGAACGCGCAGATCTGCTCTCACAGAGGAGGGAGAGCTTGTACCTGAGGGTGGGCCGGGGGGTGTGCTCTGCAATTTACCTGGCTGCTTCTTGCTCCTCATGGCCCGACTGAGGGCTGCTGAGAGCAGGGGGCGGGGCTTATTGCATGTGCCCGCCCCCTGGGCTCCATACTGCCGGAGCTCCGCTCCTGTGCGCTCCTGCAGGAAATGACCCCTGCACACACAGAAACGTTAGACTGCGGAATGTTACAGTGCAGGATTTGTATGGGCTCAAGTGAGGCATTTGGTGCCGAGTGCAGAATCCGGTACCCTGAGAATCTCAGCTTCCACCTTGGAAAAATATTTGCTTCCTCCCCCACCCGTTTCATCCACTTCATTCCACAGGCAGTATCTAGGGAAACTGGGTGGAATAAGCAGAATTCTCCACGGACAGGAATCCAGGTCGTCCCTCCCGTTAGCTCTCTGCCCCTTCCCTAGGCCACGAAGAAGGGAGATAAATTATGCAAAATAAAGAAATGCATGAAAAATTGAATAATTTATGTCGGTCTCATGACTCGGGTTTTTGTGACGCGGAACTGGGTCACCACGGTGAAGAATATCTGGTTTTAGTGCAAAGAACTGCTATGGCTTAGCCTGTGATACTTCCTGGATGGGGAAGGGCCGTGGCTCCGTGGCAGAGCCTCTGCTCGGCATGCAGAAGGTCCCATGCTCAGTGCCCGGGATCGCCAGTTTAAAAGATCATGAAGGAGGTGATGTGAGAGATCCCTACCTGAGACCCTGGACAGCTGCTGAGTACACAGTACTGACATTGATTGGCCAATGGTCTGATGCAGTATAAGAAGAAGAAGAAGAAGAGAAGAGATTGGATTTATACCCCGCCCTTCACTACCCAAAGGTGTCTCAGAGTGGCTTACAAACTCCTTTCCCTCCCCCTCCTCACAAAAGACACCCTGTGAGGTAAAAGAAGAAGAGGAGATTGGATTTATACCCCGCCCTTCACTACCCAAAGGTGTCTCAGAGTGGCTTACAAACTCCTTTCCCTTCCCCTCCCCACAACAGACACGCTGTGAGGTAAAAGAAGAAGATGAGATTGGATTTATACCCCGCCCTTCACTACCCAAAGGTGTCTCCGAGCAGCTTACAAACTCCTTTCCCTTCCCCTCCCCACAACAGACACCCAGTGAGGTAAAAGAAGAAGAAGCAGCGATTGGATTTATACCCCGCCCTTCACTACCCAAGGGAGTCTCAGAGCGTCTTACAAACTCCTTTCCCTTCCCCTCCCCACAACAGACACCCTGTGAGGTAAAAGAAGAAGAAGAAGCGATTGGATTTATACCCCGCCCTTCACTACCCAAGGGAGTCTCAGAGCGGCTCACAAACTCCTTTCCCTTCCTCTCCCCACAACAGACACCCTGTGAGATAAAAGAAGACGAAGAAGCAATTGGATTTATACCCCGCCCTTCACAACCCAAAGGTGTCTCAGAGTGGCTTACAAACTCCTTTCCCTCCCCCTCCGCACAACAGACACCCTGTGAGGGAGGTGGGGCTGAGAGAGCTCTTGACAGAAACTGTTCTTTTTCAAGGACAGCTCCTTATCAGAACTATGGTTTGCCCAAGGTCATCCAGCAGCTCCATGTGGAGGAGTGGGGAATCAAACCAGGTTCTCCCAGATTAGAGTCCACGCACTTAACCACTACACCAAACTGGCTCTCCAGCACCATATATTTGGTGTAGTGGGTAGAAGTGCAGACTCTACATCTGGTAGAACCGGGTTTGACCTTGGGTCAGTTACAAGTTCTCTCAGAGCTGCTTGTGGCCATTTTTACCAAAGAGTTATTGGAGGGGGGGGGAAGAAAACTCTATTTCAATGAAATTGCTATTTACAACACACAAACTGGAACCAATGATTTGCTGGGCCTTAGTCACAAAATGGCTCCCGGAATCTATCTGGAACATCTCCCCAGCCTCCACTGTTTGCTCTGTAGAGGGCAGGCAACAAACGCCTGGCTACATTTCCAGTTTCTCTGTGAACCCGGAGAAGACTGTAGCCAGTAATATAAGCTTCCCTTGGGACCAGTTAATCTCGTGCTCCTTAGTCCTGCAGTTAGCGCTCTCCCCTCCCGTCTGACTTTCCCAGCCCAGGGTAAGGTAACAGGAGAAGTGAAAGGCACACGTGAAAGAGGATGAGACCGATAATTAACCACAAAGCGAACAAGAAACAAGGCCTAGTTAGGAGCGCGAAGCCATGTCTAACAGCAAAACATGGCCACTTAGCGGTTTATTAAACATGTGTGGTGGCAGTTTCCCATTGGTCAAAGAAATACGAGTGCTGCTCTGTGCCACAGAATGTCTCGTCCTAGGCCAGAGATGGCCAACTCAGTCTCCTACGCCCAACGTGGCTCCCAGAACACCGGGTGGTTCACCGAATTGTACTGAAGGATGGTTCAAAAAGACCATTTCCTATTTTTGCTTATAGGAGAGACGTCTATGTGCAAGCCGCAAAGGTTTTATTGTATCGCTCCTTCAGGCTGTTTTCTTCACAAAAGGCCCTTACTACAAAGAGACGGCCATCTTTTACCGAGGCCCCTCACCATCCTGGAGCAGTGTAGTTCCTTTGGAACGCTGGACGATATTGCTTAAATCAAACCTTATCTGCCCAAGTTCTCTGAAACCAGAAGGCTGGCTTTCTTGAGTGGTCAGCTTGAATCAAGCGAGACAGCAATTAATAATTAATTAAATAAATAAATAAATTTTTGTGCCCGCCTTTTTTCCTTGAGGAGTTCAAGGAGGCTTACAAACATGGATAAAAACACCTCAAATACAATACATTAAGACACAGAACCAACATTTAAAATTGTCACTTAGGACCACTATTAACTTAACCAGTTCAGGCCTGAGTAAAACTGTCCTCAGCTGCCTCCTAATGATAAAAAAATGATGGGTCACGCGTGCACCTCCCTGGAGAGGTTGTTACATAATTTGGGGGCTGTCACTGAAAAGGCCCTCTCTTGTTTACCCACCAAATGAGCTTCTCTGATTAAGAACATGCCCTGCTACGGGGCATTTTACACAGCACCCCATAGCGCTTCAGAAACGGTATGGGGTTTTTCCCCCTTTTTTGAATTTTTTGTTTTTTAAAAAAGAAAGAAAAAAAGAAACGGTATAGAAAAGTGAAGACCACTTGGAAGCAGTTTGCAGATAAAATGGTTCAGAAACGCTTCCCTAACGGGACAGAAGCATTTCTGTCTGAAAGTGAAAATATATTTCGGTAGGGAACCGTCACTAAAATGGTTCTGTCTGAAATGTCAGACCAGAAACTGATAGGGAACAGTTCCTGAACCGGAATATATCGGCTGTCTGAAATTCCCCACTGCAATGCTGCTGTCTCAGGATTCTCCACCTTTGGGCTTGTAGGCCCTAGTTATAAAATGGGAGAGTCTGGCTGAAACCTGGTATTCCCCTTCCACTCAGCATAGCTTCGGTACCTTTAAGGGCCACATGACGTAAATAATGTCTTTAATGGACAGAATTTCTGTAGCTTGAGAAAAGGAGGAGGAGGAGGAGGAGGAGGAGGAGAAGGGGAGAGGGAGGAGGAGGAGATTGGATTTATGCCCCACCCTTCACTTGGGAGTCTCAGAGCGGCTTACAAACTCCTTTCCCTTCCCCTCCCCACAACAGACACCCTGTGAGGTAGGTAGTGCTGGGAGAGCTCTTTCCAGAACTGCCCTTTCAAGGACAGCTCTGACAGAACTATGGTTTGCCCAAGGTCATCCAGCAGCTACAAGTGGAGGAGCAGGGAATCAAACTGAGTTCTCCCAGATTAGAGTCCACGCACTTAACCACTACAGCAAACTGGCACAGAAGGCAGAAATTCAGCTGCTGTAGTTAATCACTGCAACTCTCCGAGTCTGCCCCATTATACAGCTGTTTTCCCCAGACAGGGGCTCTCTGCATTTCCATGGTTATATCAGGTGCCCAAATCTTAACATCTGCTGTACACAGACCCTGAATCCTTTTCGGAAACAAGAATAAGGGAAGGGGAGGGTCCATTATCACAACCTTGTTGAAATTGGCTACGGATGGGACAGGAGGAGAGAATGCAGGAATGGGAATGTCGGAGACTCCATTTGGGCAGACGCCCAATTAAAGAAATCTAGTGAGATTAATTGATTCATCTGTTATATCAACGCCGAGGGCCTGGTTTTCATCTTACGGGGCGAGGGGTCGACTGAGTTCATGGGAAGCCTGAAACCTCTGCAGGGTGACATGTTAGAAATTACTGTCCCTGGAGCCTTGGCAGACAAAGGGGGGGGGGGAGATCTTTCTGAATGCAATAGTTTAATTCGGCCCATGCACGAGATTTACATGGAGAGTTTAGGCAGCCAGGAAACATGTGGGGAATGGCGGTCCCTTAGGTATGCAGGTCCCTGACCATATAGAGCTTTTAAGGTTTCTTTCAATGGCAATATTTCACCCACCCAAGACAGGGGGAATCCTCCATAGTTTAGCTAGCGCTTCTAACAGGACGCAACCTTTCGCAGTGGTCTCCACTGAAATTTGTCCCCAAGGTTGCCATTTCCGGCAGTGATTTACATGGAGAGTTTAGGCCGCCAGGAAACAGAAGAGTTTTCTACATGTGTATAAAACAGGAGGAAGTGGAAAGGAGTGGTAGGAAGAGAAACATCCTTGTCTATATAAATAATACAAAACGGTGTGTTGAATTATGTAAAAAAAGGTACACCGGCAGAGACTTTGCTTTCCTTGTTTAATCATGCAAATACAAATCCTAGCCTTCAAGGTTAAGGCGTCAATTAGACCCTTCCGCCATGCCAGATGCCACTCCCAAGACCCATTTCTAACTCCAGTACTAACAGCCTTCATTTACTTTTCCTCTCAAGAAGAAGAAGAGGAGGAGGAGGAGGAGGAGATTGGATTTATACTACCCAAAGAAGTCTCAGAACAGCTTACAATCTCTTCCCCCTCCCCACAACAGACACCCTGTGAGATAAGTGGGTGTAATGATTCCTTGTTTTAGAGTATGTGTGTCTCTTTAAATGTTTGGTTGCAGTGCAGTGAATGCAGAGTAGAGTGATTGAGAGAGACAAGTGGGGTGTGATTGGAGGATGACAGAGTGTGGGAGGAGTTGTTCTGTGTGGATCTGTGTAGGTGTCAGTTATAGAAAAGTCAGTTAGATAAATCAGTTGGAATTGTTCAGTTAGTGAGTTCAGTCAGTGAGTGTTCTGATAGTTCCGTGTGGGATCTTAAAGAGTGCAGTATATATGTCTTCAAAAGTGAGACTCTAAAGATCTGGAAGGAAGTTAAAATTACCAAGAGCTTAGCCCGTGTGGCTGCCTATGCGAGAGATTCCTGTCAGAGTGGGATCTTAATGTCAAAAGGACAGTGTGTCTGATACATTTGACAGACATATTTACAAGTCCCTTATTCCCAAACAGTTACAGAATAACCAACCTCATATTTTGTTCTTATTTAAAAAAATCATCTTTATTTAGATCCCTGAAAAGCCCAGACTCTGGGTCACATTACCAGCAGCAAAGGAGAGAAGGTTTCGAATTCCTTAAATTCCTGGTGGCAGCAGAAAATACCCAGTTCATAAAAGCAAAGAACACACATAAAGTGAGAACCAGTCCTCCCAAATAAGAGGACGCCACAATGGGGCTGAGACAGCTCTTCCAAGAACTGCTCCTAAGAGAACAGCTCTGAGAGAACTTGTGACTGACCCAAGGTCACACCAGCAGCTGCATGTGCAGGAGCAGGGGATAAAACCCAGCTCTCCCGGATTAGAGTCCACACTCCCAACCACTACACCAAATATAAGAAATATATCTTCTAGTTCACACCAACGGTCCATCTTGTCCAGCATCCTGTTCCATATAGTGGACAAAGTTCTACAAGAATGGCACAGAGGCTAAAGCCTCTCCATATGGATGACCCCCAAGCACTGGTATTCAATAGATTGTTGTTGTTGTTTAGTCGCACAGTCATGTCTGACTCTTTGTGACCCCATGGACCACATCATGCTAGGCCCTCCTGTCTTCCGTCGTCCTCTGTAGTTTGCTTAATTTCATGTTCGTTGCATTGATAACACTGTCTAACCATCTCATCCTTTGCCGTCCCCATCTTCTTTGACCTTCAATCTTTCCCAGCATCAGGGTCTTCTCCAGTGAGTGCTCCCTTCTCATTTGGGGGCCAAAGTATTTGAGCTTCAGTTTCATTATCTGGCCTTCCAGGGAACAGTCAGGGTTGATTTCTTTTGGGATTGACTGATTTGATCTCCTTGCAGTCCAAGGGACTCTCAAGAGTCTTCTCCAGCACCATAATTTGAAAGAATCTACTCTTCGGTGCTCGGCCTTCCTTATGGTCCAACTCTCGCAGCCATACTTTACTACTGGGAATACTATTGCTTTGACCATACGGACTTTTGTTGGCAGGGTGATGTCTCTACTTTTTATTATGCTGCCTAGGTTTGTTATAGCTTTCCTCCCAAGGGGCAGGTGTCTTTTAACAGAGGATCCATTTAGCCATCATGACTAAAAAAAACCATTGGTCGACCTCACCTCTATGAACATGTCTATACCATTTTCCATCACTACATTCTGTGCATCCCACAAGTCAGTTATGATTTGCTGGTCTTGAGCCTAAAAAGGTAAAGGTAAAGGTTCCCTTGCTCGAAAGCCAGTCGAATCCGACTCTAGGGTTGCGGTGCTCATCTCTGTTTCAAAGCCGAAGAGCCAGCGCTGTCCGAAGACATTTCCGTGGTCATGTGGCCGGCATGACTAAACACCAAGGTGCACGGAACGCTGTTACCTTCCCACCAAAGTGGTACCTATTTATCTACTTGCAATTTCTTGCTTTCGAACTGCTCGGTTGGCAGGAGCTGGAACCAGAGACGGGAGCTCACTCCATCATGCGGCACCCGGGTCTCGAACTGCTGAACTACAGACCTTCCACAGCCTGCAGTTCAGCATTTTAAGCACTTGAGCCACCGCAGCTCCTTGGTCTTGAGCCTACTGCCCACCAATTTCGCAGGGCGGTCCCCAGTTCTAATATTCCGGAAGAGGGAGGCTCAGTTTGGGTATAACAGGAAACTGTGGCTGATTTTAACTATGGCTACCTTGTGAAGCCAGTTTGTAGACTGGCCAGCATTCAAACAATCAAATGAACTGTGGTGGTGGAGGAAAGTGTGGCAGATGACACTAAGTTGTTCAGGGTGGTGAAAACCAGGGAGGACTGTAAGGTGTTCGAGAGGGATCTGTCGAGGCTGGGCGAGTGGGCGTCAACATGGCAAATGAGGTTCAATGTGTCTTCAGATGGGAGCTCGCTCCATCATGCGGCACTAGCGTCTCAAACTGCAGAGCTACAGACCTTCCGGTCTGCAGCTCAGCGTCTTAACCTCTGAGCCACCGCGGCCCTCTACAAAATTGTAAATTGCTTGGCAACCAGCAAGCCCTTTAAAAGGTTATGCTAGGCTGGGGAGGAGATAGGGCAGAAGAAATGGGGTGGGGGCGGCAGGAAGGAATGCCTTTTCTAACTTTCGAATGCCGAATGCCATCGGAAAACCCTGATCTGAATTCCCCAAATGCGGC
Organism: Gekko japonicus; assembly: GCF_001447785.1. NCBI lineage: Eukaryota > Metazoa > Chordata > Lepidosauria > Squamata > Gekkonidae > Gekko > Gekko japonicus. Next base: position 1,013,701 of record NW_015170906.1, on the reverse strand, counting down.
TTTTTCATCACCGCTGCGGTAGCATCTCTCCATTTCTATAAAGCCATCACCATAAAAGAATGAGATTCAGTAGCTTTATGATAATTATAGAGCTGGGGGAGGAAAGTATTTTCTTGGCATTAATAAGTCTATTGTTATCGTCTCTTGCCTTTAAGGGAGGGGGGGAAAAACCCCGCAGTGTTTCTGCCTGAAAGCCGGAATACAGGAATGCATTTAAAAGACACGTTTATTGAAGAGCGCCATTCAAAATCCCTGCCAAGTGCTCTTCGGGACCCAACGCTGTTGCAGGAGATTGCCACAGACAGCCTGGCTTGATCGCTGAGCTTCTTTGGAGATAGCTCTGGCTTGGGGTGCGCATTAATATATTTAAATTTCAGAGCAGGGATATTCGGGCTTTAAAAAGAAAGGCTGCACTTTGGCAAAGGGATTTCAGAGGCGGATCGTACAGGCGGCTCCTGATAATGGGAAGTCCTTGTAAATGGCAGCGATCCCACTCCGACGGAATATTGGTAGGGAGTTGAGGACCAAATATGCCAGTTTGGTGTAGTGGTTAAGTGCGCGGACTCTAATCTGGGAGAACCAGGTTTGATTCCCCACTCCTCCAATTGCACCTGCTGATGTGACCTTGGGTCAGTCACAAGCTCTGGCACAGCTGTCCTTGAAAAAGAGCAGTTTGTGTCAGAGTTCTCTCAGCCCCACCCACCTCACAGGCAGTGTTCCCTCTCAGCTGAGTTAGTGTGAGCTACCTCACAGTTTTTTAGCCTCCGACTCACACATTTTTGTCTTAGCTCAGGAAGGATGGCTCCAGAGCAAAGCAATGTATGCTGAAGCCAACTCACTCACTCACAACTGCCAGTAGTTCACGAAGTAGAATTTTTGCTCACAAGACTCCACAGCTTAGAGGGAACATTGCTCACAGGGTGTCTGTTGTGGGGAGGGGAAGGGAAAGGAGTTTGTAAACTGCTCTGAGAGTCCAAGTGAAGGGGGGGGTATCAATCCAATCTCTTCTCTTCTTCTTCTTGTGGGGAGGGGAAGGGAAAGGAAGTTATGAGCTGTTCTGAGACTCCTTCAGGTAGTGAAGGGTGGGGTATAAATCCCTTCTTCTTCTTCTGTCATCATTTATCCATTCAAAATATTTCTTCGCTGCCTTATCTTTAACGTAACTGCATGAACACACAACACAACTCCCCCGCTTCCTTTCCTCAGAAACGTGGATCCAAATAACAAACAGTGCAGAACATGTTTGCTTTGAAGATGTCCATTTGGTACAATCAGCTCCATTGTGAAATAAAGCACGGACGCAGTCCGGAGTCTCCAGCCTCCAGGTGGGGCCTGGAGATCTCCCAGAATTATAACACAGATCAGTGCACCTGGAGAAAACGGCTGCTTTGGAGAATGAACTCTGCTGCATCACACCCCGCTGAGTTCCCTCCGCCCCCCAAACCACACCCTCCCTAGGTGCCACCCTCAAATCTCCAGGAATTTCCCAACCAGGAGCTGGCAACCCTAATGCAGACGCTGGCAGCTGTGCTATACGGAGTCAAGGCCTTGATCCATCAGTATTGTCTACTCTGGTTCTCTGGGATCTCAGGTAAGGGTCTTTCACATCAACCGGCTATTTGATCCTTTCCAGGGGCCATTTTGTAGAAAAAGAGGTGCAGGAGCTCATTAGCATAACTCATTAACATAACTTATTTGCATATGCCACACCCCCTGACATCACCAGAAGTGTGTCAGAAGGCAACACCCACCGCTCAGGCACCACTGGACTCTTTTGGCTTGCTAGCTATGCCCCCCCCCCGCAGATCTGTCCTCACAGAGGAGGGAGAGCTTGTACCTGAATAAAACTTGGTCTTAAAGGTGCCACTGGACTGTTTTGGACCGGGGGGGAGGGAGGTCTGCAACTTACTTGGCTGCTTCTTGCTCCTTGTGGCCCGGGGCTGCTGGGAGCAAGGGGCGGGGATTGTTGCATGTCCCTGCCCCTGGGCGCTTTACTGCCGGAGCTCCGCTCCTGTGTGCTCCTGCAGGAAATGACCCCTGATCCTTTCCATTGGAAAGGATGGCGTGAGTTCGGCATAGACAGGGCAGGGCTTGGGCCCTCACTGATACATCCTACGAGGCAACTGCCCCTTGCCAGGCTAGCAGAGACCGTGAGAGGCAGCATGCCCCTGAATACCAGTGCTGGGAGGCACATTGGCAACGTCAGGAGAAGTCCTTGGCCTCGATGCCCTGTTTGTTGGCGCTCCAGGGCAACTAGAAGAAGAAGAAGAGCAGGTTTGATTACCCCACATTTCTCTAACCTTGAGGAGTCTCAAAGAGGCTTACACAATCTCCTTCCCTTCCTCTCCCCACAAAAGACAACTTGGCAGGTGGGGCCAAGAGAGTTCAGAGAAAACTGTGAGTGGCCCAAGGTCACCCAGCAGGCTTCATGGGGAGGAGGAGTGGGGGATCCAATTCAATCCTTCAGATTAGAGTCCGCCGCTCTTAACAGTTACACCACACTGGCTACCCACTACTCCTCTCTGCACAACAGGCACCTTGTGAGGCAGGTGGGGCTGAGAGAGTTCGGAGAGAACCGTGACTGGCCCAAGGAGGAGAAGGAGGAGAAGAAGAAGATAATAGATTGGATTTATACCCCACCCTTCACTACCCGAAGGAGTCTCAGAATGGCTTACAAACTCCTTCCCCTTCCCCTCCCCACTACAGACACCCTGTGAGGTAGGTGGGGCTGAGAGAGCTCTTTCCAGAACTGCTCTTTCCAGAGCAGCTCTGAGAGAACTTGTGACCGACCCAAGGCCACGCCAGCAGCTGCATGTGGAGGAGTGGGGAATCAGACCCAGTTCTCCAGATTAGAATCCGTCTCTCTTAACCACTACCCCACATTCACTGTATGAAACAGGATGTTGGATCAGATGGACCCCTGGCCTGATTCAGCAGGGCTCTTCTGATGTTCATATATAACACTAGCACAACTTCTAACCATTTGTGGACGCAAACAATAATCTTTTGTGTTAAGGAGAACTTTGCTTGCTGAGGACCACACACAACCAAACAGTTCCTCGCTCACATTTCTAGTTACAAGAAGCACATCAGGTTTGCTTGAGCCATCTGCGTAGGTGAATGAGTTATTCTTAGAAGAATGCCACAGAAAGAGGAAGAATTCTATTTCAAAAGAACGCTGTGCAGATCTTAAGAGGGAATTATCCTCTGGTGATAACAGCGGTAACTCCTGAATAGAGTCTATGGGAAAAGCACTTGAATGCATGCAGCTGTCTTATAACCAGGGCTCTAGTCGGGGGGGAGCTCTCAGGTACGGAGCTCCGGAAGAGAACCTCTAGGGGGCGGGGCGGTCACGTGGTGAAGCCCCGCCCCCTTCTTTACCCCGCCCTCTGCTTCGATCCTCATTCCGTTTGGGAATGAGGATGAAGCAGGAGGGTAAGTAGCCGGGCCTTCTGACACACTTCCGGTGATGTCAGGGGGTGTGGCCTTCTGTCACTTCCGGTGATGTCAGGGGGCGTGGCATATGCAAATAAGTTATGCTAATGAGTTATGCTAATGAGCTCCGGCAGCTCTTTTTCTACAACAAGACCCCTGCTTATAACTCTTGGTCCTTCAAAGTCAGTATTGTCTACCCAGACCGGCAGTGACTCTCCAGGGTCTCAGACAGAGGTCTTTCACATCACCTACCTGATCATTTTAACTGGAGATGCCAGGGACTGAACTTGGGACCTTCTGCATGCCAAGCAGATGCTCTTCCAGTGAGCCACAGCCCCTCCCCACTTGGGTAAAAGAAGTAAAAGAAGGATTGTAAAGAGTCCTGTTTTAAAACACTGGAACTCACAAGCAGAGAGGTAGAAAATTTTCAAAGCCTCTTAAAATCTCCTGAAAACGATACTCAGAATTAATCACAAGGGACGCAATAGCTCCTGAAACTGCCTTCTACCAAACCAGACCCTTGGTCCGTCAAAGTCAGTATTGTCTACTCAGACTGGCAGCGGTTTTTCCGGGTCTCAGGCAGAGGTCTTTCACATCACCTACTGCCAGATCTACTCCACTGGACGGTGGAGGCCTAGGCGGTACAAAGAACTGCTACCAGCACCAGACATTATAACGTATTTATTAAAAAGAAAATGTTTGCAAGCATACTTTTAGCACAGCACCAGTTTGAGCAAGGGATCTAAAAGAAATGGGTAAAATGCAAATCTTCTGTCCCTCTCTCTACACATGCCCTATATGAGTTGTTAAAATACAGAAGAGGCTCTTTAGCTTAGAAGTTCCAGCTCTCTACTACCATTAACGTGAAGCTTGCTCCAGCTCTTCAGGAGAACACAAGCTCTCCTAGAAGAGGGTCAACATTTCACTGCAGAATCAATACCTCTGGGGGCCAAACAGACTGGAGTGCATGGGTGGACCTCTTCAACATTCGAATGTATGGCACACGGACAGCCACTGCCTATTAACATTTTTTTTTAGATATTTGGAAACCTGATGCTGTAGACTTGCCACCATTGCTGCAGTTCTTTTTCCATTTGGGGGATGCAATTATTATTATTTGATTAAAATACGTTAAAAATTGGGTGGACCTCTTCAAGGGAGGGTCAAAATGTCTGTTTGAAAGATGAAACAGATAAGATTTGTAGCAGGGAAACGCAGCCAAGACAGGTTTCAAGGAAGCCATCTGAGCCTTCATAAGTACATCTAGTCTATCATCCTGTCTCATACAGTGGCCAACCAGGTCCTCTGGATGGCCAGCAGCAGAGCACAGAAGCTGAGGCCTTGCCTTGATAAGAACCTCAGAAGAGCCCTACTGGATCAGACCAGTGGTCTATCCAGTCCAGCATCCTGTCTCACACAGTGGCCAGCCAGTTCCTCTGGAGGGCCAACAACAGGGCAGAGAGTCTGAGGCCTTCCCCTGATGAGAACCTAAGAAGAGTCCTGCTGGATCAGACCAGTGAGGGTCCATCTAGTCCAGCATCCTGTCTCACACAGTGGTCAACCAGTTCCTCTGGACAGCCAACAACTGGTCATAGAGGCTGAGGCCTTCCCCTGATATTGCCTCTCAGCACTGGGATCCAGAGGCTAACTTCTTCTGAATCCCTTTAGTGGAGGTTCCCTTTAGTTACCATGGCTAGTAGCTACCGATAGACCTACCCTCCATGAATCTATCCAATCCCTTTTAAAGCTCCCTATGTCCATTCAGAGTGGGGCAGAGAATAATCAGAGCAGGCAGGATAAGAAGCAGAGAGGGATTTAGGGAAATAAGAACATGGTGAGACATTTAGTACAGCCAGCACAGAAGAGGTACATCCTTGCTGTCGAACAAAAATATTGGGTTCAAGGACAGGTGGTCATCAGTCATGGAAGAAGCTCCAGTTGAGCTCATGAAAGGCCTCCCGATTTGCAACCGCTCACAATCAATGGTCCTGATTAGGGATGGGCACAGACCCAAATCTGAGCCAAAGCCCAAGTCGGACTTTGCCCTGTTTGCGAACCCCGAAACGAGGTTTGAAAAAGGAGCCTTCCCTGAACACTCAACGAGCTTCTGCTCAGTTCAGATGTTTGGCCACCCAGCGTGCCCACGACACTTCCACACCAGGGGGACCCAAGCCGGTTCAGTTCAGGCAGGGTTTTTGGCTCAGGGGCTGGGTTCGGGGCGACCTGGTTAATGAGTCCCAAATCGAACTGGGCTTTCCCGGTCTGTGCCCATCCCTAGTCCTGATAGTGGACAGGATCATGTGACCCTCTTATTATGTAAGAACAACTGGAGAAGGTGGTTTGATCACATTTGTAAGAGCGAATCAGGCACTAGTGCCCAAATTTTATAGGTCTGCTCCACTCTCTCATTCAGCATGGCAAGAACCAAAGAATTGTGGGCCCTTGGCAGAGCCATGTTCTGGAGGCTAGCATGAACGCTCATGTCACTTCATCCACCCCTGCCTGTCTCGGTCATGTTACAAGTTTTCCAGAAATGAGTCAGGAGAGATTTAGCAAATCGCTTTTGTCATGCTTTGCATGAGCAGTCGCAAGCCTGGTGGTTTTGCATGAACAAGCTACAGTTACGGAAATCCAACAGGTCAACTAAAGGACATTTTTTTTGGCCTCAGAGTCCACACTTTGATCTCCGTCTGATGTAGCACTAGGCAGAGCTGGTGCTGAAATTAGCAATGACAAAAGTAGCACAGTGCAATAGGTGGGGTATGTAAGGGCCCTTTCATGCACTATCAACACTGCACTTCTGTGACTTTTGCAGCTTATGCCAAAGACGAGCAGGTCTGAATCTGGTCAATGCTTGGGTACCAGACCTCTAGATTCAGGGGGTGACCATCTTGGTCTGCAGTAATACACCTAGATTGGAATCCAGTAACACCTTAGAGACCAACGCAATGCTCAGGGTATAAGCGTTCAAGAGTCAAAGCTCCCTTCTTCAGAGAACTGGGGGCAGCTTGTTGTCAGCTACGCTGCCATGAGTGTGGAGATGTTTTCTAATTGCTTTGCATTCCTTCCCATGTGCTTAATTGCTTCAAAGCTGTAACGCTTATCTTTGATGTTGTGCTGGTGAGGTATGTGGTGTCTATCGTCCGTGGGAGCTTCTCCGTTCCCAGCTTCGCAGCCGTTAGAGAGTCCAGCGGTCTCCCGCGTGCGGGAGCCCACCTAATTGGTTATTGCTATGGGGGGTGCATACGAATGCCCTATATCCTATTATGCGCACAGGTATCCCGCCCAACTAATTGGTTATTGCTATGGGGGGTGCATACGAATGCCCTATATCCTATTATGCACACAGGTATCCCACCATTCCTAACAGTGTTAGTGTTATTGCATCTATGGCTTTTCAATAAAAGTAAAACCTTCCTGGAAGCGTGTACTTTGTTGTTTAGCTGTGGGTCCTGACATTCTGTTCAGGGTCCATAGAATTGGATCCCATTTTCCAACAAGCTTTTAAGAATCAAAGCTTCCTTTATCAGATCGCTGATGAGGGAATTATCCTCTGGAGCGTTGAATCTCCCAACTTTATACCATGAAAATCTCGTTGGTCTCTATGGTGTTACTGGACTCCAACCTTCTGAAGAAGTGAGCAATGACGCACGGAAGCTCCTCCCCTGCCACAAATTTCACTAGTCATTAAGGTGCTCCTGGACTCCTGCTCTTCTCTACAGCTACAGACAGACTAACATGGCTGCCATCTTGATCTATCTCCATGGAAGGCAAAACATTTAGCCGTAAAGAATTAAAGAAGCCATCGGCCTTGTGATCGACAGATGGACTCACATTCTAGCCGTATCTGAAGACCAGTGACTCCTGAAAGCTTCTAAAGGTAAAGGTAAAGGTTTCCCTTGCTCGAAAGCCAGTTGAATCCGACTCTAGGGGGCGGTGCTCATCTCCGTTTCCAAGCTGAAGAGCCAGCGCTGTCCGAAGACGTCTCCGTGGTCATGTGGCCAGCACGACTAGACGCCAAGGCTTCTTCTACCCCAACACAAATTTTGTTAGTCTTTAAGGTGCTACTGGACTCTTGCTTGTTTCTGCTGCTACAGACAGACTAACACGGTTAGCCATCTTGATCTATCTCCAAACTAGCTGTTCTCCTAGGAATCCAGGGTATGCTGCCATAATAGAAGAAAGCTTTATATAAATAAAGCTACAGAACTGAGAGATACTGGGAACCAGTACACAGGCTGGGAAATGATAAGGAGGCTGAAATTCACAGAAACATGATGTTGCCTTATTCTGGGGCAGACCACTGGTCTTTTGAGGTCAGTCAGGGCTTTTTTTGTAGAAAAAGCCCAGCAGGAACTCATTAGCATAATAGGCCACACCCAACAGCAGAAATTCCTTAGCTTATTAGGACACACCCCTGACAGCACAGCTCATTAGCATATTAGGCCACACAACCCATGTTTGCAGAAGTGTGGTCATCCAGACCAATGCTCCCTCTAAGCTGTGGAGTCTTGTGAGCAAAAATTCTACTTTGTGAGCTGCTGGCATTAAAGTTGTGAGCGATCTATTTGGCTGCTGCATGAATTAGTTTGCTCTGGAGCCATCCTTCCTGAGCTAAGACAAAAATGTGTGAGCCAGAGGCTAAAAAACTGTGAGCTAGCTCACACTAACTCAGCTTAGAGGGAACACTGATTCAGCCACACCCACCTTTTGCTTCTTATTCTGTTTACCTTGTTTGTTGTCAAAACCCAGGTCTTTTTTGTAGCAGAAACTCCTTTGCATGTTAGGCCACACACCCCTAACGTAGCCAGTCCTAATGAGTTTCTGCTGTTGGGTGTGGCCTGTTATGCTAATGAGTTCCTGCTGGGTGTGGCCAACTCGGGAGCCAGCCGGAACTCCGTTCCTGTGCGTTCCTGCCCAAAAATAGCCCTGATCAGTACTGTCTCCTTTTTCGGATCTCCCAGATCTCAGCCATACTTTTAACTGGAGTTGCCGGGGATTAAATCCGGAACTTTCTGCATGCAAAGCGAATGTTCTACCACCGAGGCACAGCCTCTCCCCGAGAGGGACGGCAAACTTCCGTTTCCCGAGACATTCTCATCAGCTTTTTCTACTTTACCCTCAAAACTATTCTTCCACTTCATTTCCACATGTCCTTTGTGTTTTGGCTTCGTCTAACCCCATGGGGAGAAAGTGAAGATCAAAAAGAAAGCGATGGAATTCATTTCTTTCTTTTTTTTTTTGCACAATGGCATTGCCTGTGGATTTGGGAGATGTCACGAAACTCCAGAGAACGAAACCCTGGGACTCCGGGCCGTGTCACCAAACTCCTGTGATAAAATAAAAGTGACAGCAGCCACACATAAGCCAATCCAGGGAGGGATAGACGTTCCCCTTTGAAGTTGAAGCAAACCGGGGTAGGGGGGACCTTGAGGAGGAACGAGAAGGGGAGTTGCTCAAAGAGAAGTTCAGGAACGAATGTAGGTCTTGTTCATTTGTAACATGAAGGTACGGCAAAGTTTCGTGCGATTTTGAGAGGGAAGAAGGGGACTCTCCAACGAAACGGTTCCTCCTTCCTTCCAAAGAAGCAGAGACCAAGGCTGCACAGGCACAGGAAAGAGGGAAAATATTTCTAGTCAACGTTAGTGCCAAGCTACATGATCAGAGGACCACGTAGCGCAATTTGAGGCACACCAAATATTCGACTCCTGTAACGTTCTACACGAGGTGGAGCCTTAGCATCGGTGGGGTCCAGACCACCCATGCCATTGTCCCCACCAGGAATGACTACCAGTTTGGATCATATACTGCACACTGATTGCAATCATGGTGCCGGTCATTTGCTCAGCTATTTGGGCATGTGTGGATGAATCTAGATGTGTCCATTTGCACCACTAGACTGTCTCCTTTCAGAGTTAGACTCCTTTCGTGATGCAGTTGCTCCAACTGTCACTCACAGTTACAATGGGGGGGAAAAAGATAAGAGATTTTTGAACTGAGAATTACTACTTAGATATCTTTGTGTGCCTTCCATATCTGTCCATGAAACAAGTAAATGTTGTGATCAATCCCACTTCATAAATAAAGACTGCTGACTGCACCTAGACAAAAAAATGCAGGCAATGGATCCAGTGTCGGTCATTTAAAGGAAGTATTCAACTGTGCAGGTGTAAAGAGGGCAAACTGCAAGCAATCCCGGGCTTGAGATGTTGGTTACTATAATAGCCAGGAGATACATCCCTCCTTACCTGAAACTGAAAAAATTTATTCCAGTGTGTTATTTATTGCTGGTCAGTGTGTTACTTATTGCAGCATGACTGGTCACTACTAACAGTGGCGGTGGAAAGTGTCGTCAAGTCGCAGCTGACTTATGGCAAGAGGCATTCAGAGGTGGTTTGCCATTGCCTGCCTCTGTATCACAACCCTGGTATTCCTTGGTTGTCTCCCATCCAAATACTAGCCAGTAGGGCTGCTGCTGCTGCTGTTTTGTTTGTTTTTATGCCTCTTTTAAATCCAATCTCTCCTCCTCCTCCTCCTCCTCCTCCTCCTCTTCTTGAGGTGCCAGAACTATCAAGAGGGAAATGAAAGTTTTCAATCTGTATACTGAAAATTCATGAACTTCTGAACATATTTAAAAGAATTTTTGTCAAAAGTTCTGGAACTCCGCTCCGGTGCGTCCCCCCCAGGAAAAAAAGCCCTGCTAGCCAGGGCCGTCTCTGCTTAGTTTCTGAGATCTGATGAAATCCGGCTAGTCTGGGCCAGTAGTGGTTTGTCTTTCCCTGCCTCTGGACAACAACGCTGGATTTCCATGGCAGTCTCCCACCCAAGTATTAACCTCGGCTTGTAATATCCACATACAGTCCACGACTGTACTCCGTGGGGGACCAGGATCTAATTTCAACCGCGTATGGAGGTGGTTTGATTCACGGCCCCACCTAAACCCGCCCAGTCCACAGTAGCGGCCGCCTCTGAGCTGTTGCAGTTTAACAGCAGAACCCGATCCGTTTAGGCCCCTGTGTGCGCCTTCCATCAACCAGACAACTGCCCTCGCCCCTGGCAGTTCAAACTTGGCTCAGTCGAAATGTATATACGGCCGCGGGCTGACTCGCGAGACCTTCTGCCTATGAATACATGAACACCGCAGAGGTTACGGCAAGTTTGGATGGATGCTGTTTTGCAGTTACTGATTGCGCAAACTGGCTCTGGGGACGGAAGGGGAGCGGAGCTGGTGCACTGCCCGTTGCGAGCAATTACATCATGTAAGAGGTGTGCGTGTTGATTAAATTTTGTGCCGCAAGAGGGTGAAGTGTTATCATGCGAGTGCATGAGGATCGGGCCCAATGCATGAGAGGGGAAGGAGCCTGTAGAAGGAGGAGGAGGAGATTGGATTTATACCCCGCCCTTCAGTCGGAGTCTCAGAGAGGCTTACAAACTCCTTTCCCTTCCCCTCCCCACAACAGACACCCTGTGAGCAATGCTCCCTCTAAGCTGTGGAGTCTTGTGAGCAAAAATCCTACTTTGTGAGCTCCTGACATTAAAGTTGTGAGCAGGCGATTTGGCTACTGCATAAATTAGTTTGCTCTGGAGCCGTCCCTCCTGACCTAAGACAAAAGTGTGTGAGCCAGAGGCTAAAAAACTGTGAGCTAGCTCACACTAACTCAGCTTAGATGGAACACTGCCTGTGAGGTAGGTGGGGCTGAGAGAGTTCTTTCCAGAACTGTCCTTGGGAGAACAGCTCTGACAGAACTATGGCTTGCCCAAGGTCATCCAGCAGCTGCAAGTGGAAGAGTGGGGAATCAAACTTCACTGCACACTTCACCACTACACCAAACTGGCTCTATAGTCTATCGAGGCATCCTCTACGCAAATCCAAAGGGGGGGGGAGAGATGCAGAGTCCTTAATGCTTTAAAAAGGCACGACTGAGTGGGAAGTTCTCTTGCACAACGCAGACTGAAACGGGAGTTTACAGAGAACGTGAATGCATGGAGCTGCCTGATACTGAATCAGACCCTCGGTCCATCAAAGTCAGTATTTCCTGCTCAGACTGTCAGCAGCTCTCCGGGGTCTCTCTCAGACAGAGGACTTTCCCATCGCCTGCTGCCAGATCCTTTAACTGGAGACGCTGGGGATTGAACTTGGGACCTTCTGCATGCCAAGCAGATGCTCCACCATTGGATCACACAGACCCTCCCTATCCTGCTGTGTGGAACCAGAGGGGCAGGAAGCAGTCACCAAGCACTAGAGGGCATTTATTGGGGGGGGGGGTTTACATTGCTTTTCATACTCCAACAAGAAGGTACTCTGCAAAGCGACTTTCAAGACAATAAGGAGGAGGAGGAGGAGAGTGGATTTATACCCCGCCCTTCACTACCCAAAGGAGTCTCAGAGCGGCTTACAATCTCCTCTCCCTTCCCCTCCCCACAACAGACACCCTGTGAGGTGGGTGGGGCTGAGAGAGCTCTTTTGAGGACTGTTCTTGAGAGAACAGCTCTGAAAGAACTTGTGACTGACCCAAGGTCACACCAGCAGCTGCATGTGGAGGAGTGGGGAATCAAACCCGGTCCTCCCAGATTAAGAGTCCATGCCCCTAACCACTACACCAAACTGACTACAGAATAGACATAGCTGCCTCAAATTGGCTGGTTTAACAGCCACACCTGCTTCCCCACTGAATCCTGGTTACTTTGATTCTAGGGATGGGAGAAGAAGATGAAGAATAGGAGGAGGAGGAGAAGAAGAAGAGGAGGAGGAGAAGAGATTGGATTTAAAAGAGGCATAAAAACAAACAATTAAAACATCGAACATTTCACTCACAGGCAGAAGATCGCAACAGATTCATCTGTCCCTTTCTGCTGCGAACGTCTGCCAGTGAGTGAAAACCTTTTTTTGTTCATTCATCATTGCTTCAGTGATTCTCTCCTAAATGTTCGATGTTTTGTCTGTTTTTATGCCTTGGTGTATGTACTTTTGCTGTGGTTTTAATTGTTTTAATGGGGGGGTCGGGAGACTGACTTGAATGGTTTTAAAATGTGGTTTTATTGTGCACGTTTTGATATGTAAGCCACCTTGGTGGCTTTTGGGAGAGCGGAAAGGTGGGATATACATTTTGTAGAATAAATGAAGAATTGATAGACCTGTGGTCTGATTCAGTATATGAGGGCGTCACAGGTGCACCTTCCCAATCAATCAGAACCTACCTTGGTCAATATTATTCTCACATTGCAGACGGGAGTCTGAGTTTGGAATCGCACGACAGCTCAATGTACCCTCTTCTGTCGAAGTCAGTGCGCCTTGAAGGGTGGAACTCTGTTTAGGATTACGTGTTACAGTGCAATTCCAGGAACAGTTGTGTGTGTGTGTGCGTGAAGTGCCGTCAAGTTGCTTCTGACCTATGGTGATTCTGAGAATTAATGACCTCCAAAGCATCCTCTCGTTAACAGCCTTGCTCAGGTCTTGCAAACGGAGGGCCCTCGTGTCTTCCTGGACTGAGTCAATCCATCTCAGGTTGGGTCTCCCTCTTTTCCTGCTGCCTTCAACTGCCCTTTCAAGGACAGCTCTTGTCAGAACTACGGCTTGCCCAAGGTCATCCAGCAGCTGCAAGTGGAGGAGTGGGGAATCAAACCCGGTTCTCCCAGATTAGAGTCCGCGCACTTAATCACTACACCAAACTGGCTGCTGCTGCTCCTCCTCCTCCTCCCAGTTCAGGGTTCTTTTTGTAGCAGGTACTCATTTGCGTATTAAGCGACACACCCCTAATGTAGCCAATCCTCCAAGAGCTTACAGTAGCTCCTGTAAGAAAAGCTCTGTAAGCTCTTGGAGGATTGGCTACATTAGGGTGTGTGGCCTAATATGCAAAGGAGTTCCTGCTACAAAAAGAGCCCTGCCGGCGGGGTTGTTTGCTGCTGCTGCTGCTGCTAACGGGGAGGAGGTGCACCCCTCCACATTCCAGCTCTATGACAGGGCTACCTGACAGGTATAAATCCAACTGCTGCTGCTGCTGCTGTTGTTGTTGTTGCTCTTCTTCTTCTTCTTCTTCTTCTTCTTCTTCTTCTTCTTCTTCTTCTTCTTCTTCTTCTTCTTCTTCTTCTTCTTCTTCTTCTTCTTCTTCTTCTTCTTCTTGTCTTTGCCAGTGACTCTTGTCTTCTCAAAATGGACCAAATTACAATTGCCTCAGTTTAGTAGTTTCAGCTTCTAGGGAGAGTTCAGGCCTGATTTCATCTAGAACCCACTCTCCTCCAACAAGACATTAGTCAGCTAAAAATCCCCTACGTCTTCACTGATCTTGTGCTCTCATCATAGGAACATTCCCCTGAAGAAGCCTGCTGGCAAAACGTGCGGGGAACTGAGCGATAAATTTCCCCCCTTTACCTGTGCCGCAGACCTCAGCCTTATTTTTAACTCTCCCTGAATAAATAAATAAAACACCCCTTTTGGGGGTCTTCTTTTCAAACCCCCACACATTCCGGGGGGCTACCCAAGACAGAAACTTTAGCTACCTTTGCCTGCCTTTGGGGTTGTGGCACAGGCATCCTGAGAGGTCTAAACTACAGGCGTCAAACTCATTTGTTACAAGGGCCGGATCTGACATAAATGTCACTTTGTCGGGCCGGGCCATAAAATGTAATGCCAGGTACCAAAGATATAAACTTTATAAAGGACACAGGCAAACCCAATTAACTATATTATACACACACACACACACACACACACACATATATATACACATATTTACTCAAAATACAGAGAACAAAAAGGGGAAAACACCAGGTGATAGCTGGTTGATTTATTATTGTAGAGTCCCTACACATTTCGCCGTGTGGGCTTTGGCCCCTCACGGGTTAAATTCAGATCTGGGACTTCTGAACTTGCTCAGCTAATCTCTGTACATGAAAAAAAAATCTCTGCATCATTCTCCACCCGAAAAAGAACTTAACTGCTGTGGACAGTTCCAGCATTAGGTGAATGCTCTGGTCAGTATTTGCTTCATATATTAGATATTTTAATTGTCTTCTTTCATATCCAATATATAGTTTATTCATCTTATACGGTATGTATTTCATACTAATACGTATCAATTTTTTTAAACTAATGTTGTTCCTTGTTTGTTTGTTTTTAATTAATATCATTTCAAATACTTTTGTAATAATTTTTTTATTAAGGGGTCCTTCTGTTATTTGTATTGCTTGCATCAAATGCAAAATTACATTTTTATAGATTCCCCCTGACAAAGCCTGCATGGCGAAACACACAGGGACTGTGTACAATAATAAACCAATCAACTATCACCCGGCAATTTTTTCCCTTTTTGTTCTCTGGCACACTGCTGGGTGAAACCCATTGTTCTTTACTCAAAATACAAACATGCTTAAAACTTGAAGACTCATAAAATATTTCCTTATGGTATCTACCTGCTGCCCACCCTCCTGCTTCCACAGCCCGTTACGCATTAGCACGAGGACAGTGTACAGGGACGTAATGCACGGCCTCTGTCTTCTGGCAATAAAGGTCATGACCAGTTGTTTGTGGGCCAGATAAGAGCCCTGGATGGGCCAGTTCGGGCCCACAGGCTGTATGTTCCACACCCCTGGCCTAAGTGAACCTGATGGATTAACTGTCTGCAGACGCTTTGGCTATTGATTAAAGAGACCGAGGTTCCTCCCCCTTTGTCTTTAAACACAAAATCCATTTAATATTAAAACAAACAGACAAAGGTTTGCAGTTAGGGCTGCCAAGTGGGGTCAGGGAAACCCCCGCTTTGGAGGCCCGATTTCCTCCGCCGCCGCGGAATTGGGCCCCGGGGGAAACTCCGCCCCCCGAAGCTACGTCACCAGAGGTGACGCAGCCATGTCGGTCACGGGGGCGTGGCCCAGATCGTCGGGGGGGAAACCATATGGTTTCCCCCCCGACGATCTGGGCCACGCCCCCAACGTGACTGACGTAGTATGTCACTTCCTGTGACGTGCTGGTGGCACGCGCGCACAAAGCACAGGCGCACACACATCCTGGAAGAGCTCCCAGAGACCCACCACCTCCCAAGGAAGCCTTATGAAAGTTACACGTGATTAACAAGAAGGACATGAGTATTACGATTCCCTGAGATTTTGGTAATTGAATAATGATGCTGACCTTCCCTACCTGGAAATAAACTAGGCATTCAACTCATAACTAGTTTGCATTCATTCTAATTGCCGATACAGGGCTATGTGCCACAATTCTGACAGAAAGGCCCCAAAACAGGTAAACAACCATTACTATTAGCTAGTTTTACTAACAACATCAGCCAGTTTTACTAACAACATCAGCAAAGCAAGCAGCATTTACGACAATGGTTTCTGGACGATGTACATTCCAGACTTCAACATCTGGATGTCATTGTTCCAGTATGTGCCTCTCCCTTGATGTGGCAGAGCACATGCATCAAAATGTATTGGGAAGACCAAAAAAATATATAAATCTGTTTTGGTCGGGTTGGGCCCAGTGTTCCCTCTAAGCTGTTAGTGTGAGCTAGCTCACAGTTTTTTAGCCTCCAGCTCACACATTTTTGTCTCAGTTCAGGAGAGGCTAAGCAGGTTGGGAGACCTTGGATGGAAGACCACCAAGGAAGTCCAGGGTTGTTCTGCGGAAGCAGGTAGCGGCAAACCACCTCTGCTTGCCTCTTGCTAAAAGTTGGGTTAGAAAAGGGCAAGGGTCTAGTAACACTTACAAAATTTGTGTCATGGTATGAACTTCCATGAGTCACTGCTGACTTCTTCAGATACAGCTAGAATGTGAATTCATCTGTCCTTGTGTGTTGGAGAATGGAGTGATTTCAGATGCCAAATGACAACAGAAGGCAAACGACAATAGCTGGTGAATGACAAAGCAGGCGTGATTGGATTAGGTGTGATATGCAGAGGGGCAGTAGGCGTGGAGAAATCAGCATTGGTAACGAAACAGGAAACCAAGGTCTTGATTCAGTCCAGGAGGATGCATTGCCTTGAGATTCACTATCAGTTGCAATCCAGCAGTCTCTCTCTCTAATCTCCCTTTGAAATTCCTTTGCAAGAGAACTGCTACTTTTATGTCAGCAACTAAATGCCCTTGAAGGACTTGATCTAAAAGTTGGGTGCAACTTCACAGCACGTCCCACCACCACAGGCAGGGTATCAAAGCAATGGCCACATGACATTCAAGACCTTTGGCCATGGAAGGTCCTTTTAACAAGTATGGGCAACAGCCACAGATAGACCTATTCTTCATGAATCTGTCTTAACAGCCAACAGGCACTGCAAGTTAATTACACATGTTGTGAAAAAGTATTCCCCTTTACCAACATTATCAAGCTATTTGAAAGACTGTTCTGATGAGCTTGCTGCATAGAGATCTTCATGCATATGAATGCTGCCTTCTGTCTATCTATTGCATTTTTAGAAGACAGCAGGAGTCCAGTAGCACCTTAGAGACTAACAAAATTTGTGGCATGGTATGAGTGACTCATAAAAGCTCATACGCTGCCACAAATTGTGTTGGTCTGTGAGGTTCTACTGGACTCTTGCTCTTTCCCAACAAAATTTGTGGCAGTGTATGAACTTTCGTGAGTCACTCATATACCCTGTCACAGATTTCGTTAGTCTTAAAGGTGCTATTGGACTCCTGCTCTTAATAAAATTTGTGGCATGGTATAAAAGGCTGGAGAAGACCCTGATGCTGGGAAAGATTGAAGGTCAAAGAAGACGGGGACGGCAAAGGATGAGATGGTTAGACAGTGTCATCGATGCAACGAACATGAAATTGAGCCAACTTCAGAGGACGGCGGAAGACAGGAGGGCCTGGCGGGAGCTGGTCCATGGGGTCGCGAAGAGTCGGACTCGACTGTGCGACTGAACAACAACAAATGAAAGGCTGGCCTGAATGAATCACAAGTCGGAATTAAGATTGCTGGGGGAAAGAGCAACAACCTCAGATATGCAGACAATACCACTCTAATGGCAGAAAGTGAAGAGGACCCAAAGAACCTCTTGCTAAGGGTAAAAGAGACGAGCACAAAAATGGGCTTGAAACTCAACATCAAAAAAACTAAGATCATGGCATCCGGCCCATCACTCCTTGGCAAATAGAAGGGGAAGTCATGGAAGTAGTGACAGACTTCACGTTCCCGGGATCCCAGATCACTGCAGACGGTGACTGCAGCCATGGAATTAAAAGACGCCTGCTCCTTGGGAGGAAAGCGATGGCGAACCCAGACGACATAATAAAAAATAGAGCTGAAGCTCAAATACTTTGGCCACCAAACAAGAAGGGAGCACTCGCTGGAGAAGACCCTGATGCTGGGAAAGACTGAAGGTCAAAGAAGAAGGGGGCGGCAAAGGATGAGATGGTTAGACAGTGTCATCGATGCAACGAACATGAAATTAAGCACACTCCGGAGGACGGCGGAAGGCAGGAGGGCCTGGCGGGATCTGGTCCATGGGGTTGCGAAGAGTCGGACTCGACTGTGCGAATCCTAAAAGGAATCAACCCTGACTGTTCCCTGGAAGGCCAGATAATGAAACTGAAGCTCAAATACTTTGGCCCCCAAATGAGAAGGGAGCACTCACTGGAGAAGACCCTGATGCTGGGAAAGACTGAAGGTCAAAGAAGATGGGGACGGCAAAGGACGAGATGGTTAGACAGTGTTATTGAGACAATGAACATGAAATTAAGCACACTCCGGAGGACGGCGGAAGGCAGGAGGGCCTGGCATGATGTGGTCCACGGGGTCGCAAAGAGCCGGACTCGACTGTGCGACTCAACAACAAAAATGAGTGACTCACAGAATCTCCTCCCCACCATAGATTTTGTTAGTCTTTAAGGTGCTCCTGGGCTCTTGCTCTTTTCTGCTGCTACAGACAGACTAACACAGCTACCCAGGGCTTTTTTTGTAGAAAAAGCCCAGCAGGAACTCATTAGCATAATACGCCACACCCCATGCCTTCCCTTGGCTGTGGGGAGCCCAGGCAAGCCTTCCCCGATCCTTCCAGGGGCCCCCCTGGCCTGCCCGCCTTGGAGTTGCTGGGCGGGGGTGTCGCTCTCTAGGCCTTCCCTTTGTAGCCACGCACGCAGAGATTTGGGCCGTAGTGGGCGTGGCCAACTCTGGAGCCAGCCGGAACTCCGTTCCTGTGCGTTCCTGCCCCAAAATAGCCCTGTATCTTGATCTATTGCATTTTTATTCAAACATTTCTCCAGTGAGTTCAGGGTAGCTTACATGCTTCTGCCCTGCTCCATTTAATTCTCGTAACAAGTGTCTTGCACTTTGGTCTTAGCGACAGTTGTCAGAAACTCAAGAGCAAAGCAACAAGTCAACTCAGAACTTCATCCCAGTCTTCACAGCAATCAAATCCACTTGTGCAGGAATTACCCCCGTGAATGATTTGAACTTTCAGAAGCACTGCCCGTCACCTTGCATGTTAGAGCTGAATAGTGACATTACTATTGCATTACCGATCTGTCGTTTGAAGGACCAATCAGCCACTCGATCAATCAATATTTATTGTGGCGTCGCCGTCCTAACAATCGCGGATAATTGGCGTGCATCCAGCATTACCGAATTTATTATTTGCTCCCTGTTGAACCGCTGTTCACTAGATTCAATATTGTTGCAGTTTGCATCATGCCCCGTTGTTTATATCTGCATCTGGCATGATGTATTTCTTTGTTTAATGAAAGTTGATTTATAGAGGCTTATATTGTACTTGGGCCCCGCGCTGGGAAACGGGTTACATGGCACATTTTTTGATTTACAGAACAGCGGCTTTCTGATCCGCGGGTCCCTAAAGCTGTTGCCAATTTATTGTATAAACATCTGCTTTCACTGGGAGCTCTCCAAGGTCCCCCACAATCCCACGGCCATGCCCACTAGCTGGAACCTATAACTGTTTCTACTTCCCCCTTCCTCCGAGGAGCACTCCTGTGCACCATTTTATCCCCACCACAACCTTGCAGGATAGTTCGGGTGGCAAAGACGGAGTGCCCCAACGTCAACAATCATTGTTTAATCACTCTAAGGGCTGTCACTCAGAGGAGGAGGGCAGGGAGCTGTTCCTGTTGGTAGCAGAGGAGAGGACTCGCAAGAATGGGCTTAAATTAAGGGCGGGAAGGTACCGGCTGGATTTTAAGGAAAACTTTTTGACAGTCAGAGTTGTGCAACGGTGGAAACAGCTGCCTAGGGAGGTGGTGAGTTGCCCCTCACTGGCAGTCTTTAAGCAGCGGCTGGACAAATCCTTGTCAGGGATGTTCTCGGCTGATCCTGCATTGAGCTGGGGGTTGGACTAGATGGCCTCTATTACCCCTTCCAACTCTGTGATCCTATGATTTATTCATTTACTCCAATTACACCCTGACTTTCTTCCGGCAGGGAGCCCCAAAGTGGAATTTATTTAATTAATTTGTTCATCTCATTGAGCTTCACAGCCAAGTAGGGATTTGAACACAGATAACCTTCCCCTGATAAGAACCTAAGAAGAGCGCTGCTGGATCAGACCAACAGTTCATCTCATCCAGCATCCTGCATCACACAGTGGCAAACCAGTTCCTCCGGAGGGCCAGCAACAACAGGGCACAGAGGCCGAGGCCTTCCCCTGATAAGAACATCAGAAGAACCCTGCTGGATCAGACCAGTGATCTATCTAGTCCAGCATCCTTTCTCGCACAGTGGCCAGCCAGTTCCTCTGGAGGGCCAACAACAGGGCACAGAGGCTGAGGCCTTCCCCTGATAAGAACCTAAGAAGAGCGCTGCTGGATCAGACCAATGGTCCATCTAGTCCAGCATCCTGCATCACACAGTGGCCAACCAGTTCCTCCGGAGGGCCAGCAACAACAGGGCAGAGAGGCCGAGGCCTTCCCCTGATAAGAACATCAGAAGAGCCCTGCTGGATCGGGCCAATAGTCCATCTAGTCCAGCCTCCTGCCTCACAGAGTGGCCAACCAGTTCCTCTGGAGGGCCAGCAACGGGGCAGAGAGGCCGAGGCCTTCCCCTGATGTTGCCTCGTCTCTGGGATGCAGAGGTTTAGTGCCTCTGAATGTGGAGTTTCCCCTCAGCCACCATGGCTAGTAGCCATTGATAGACTTATATTCCATGAATCCACCTAATCCCCTTTTAAAGCTGTTTATTCCCGTGGTCATCACTACATCCTCTGGCAGTGAATCCCACATTTCAATCTCTCTCTCCTACTAAAAGCACTTGTTGAGGACCAAGAAAAGAAGAAGGTCTCAGTAGGCACCACGGAGCCCGCGGGCACCATGTTGGAAACCCCTCATCTAAGGACAAACCAACCTATTGTCTTGCATGCTTCAACTGCGCAATGTCACCTGATGTACAGGAGACGTCCAACTAGAATAACATGCTGAATAATAACCCAGCTAGATCTCAATACATACATTCTTGACTCCAGGAATGTTACGCCTTTTGAAAAAACTTGTGAGTTATTCCTCTGGTTCTGCAGTGGCATGCTAGACACAGATGTTAGCCAATAGCCGCTTGGCTGCTAAACTCCAAAAATTACAATCTGGCAGCTCAGTGATTTTCCCAAGCATCACCTTGTACACATACCCAAATCCCAGAATGTCTGCCATAGAAGCAAAGGCATCTTCCAGCAGCACAGATTCAGTACGGATAACGAAGAAAGACTTGGGTACCTGGCTCCATTACAGCAGAGTCAGAGACAGCAGTGATCCGTGGCTCCGTAGATCCCTTCCTGGTGTCATACGTCCTTTCACAGGCAACACAGAAAACCATTCTGGGAAAGAGAGAGAGAGAGAAAATAGAGAAGCATGTCATGTGTGTCAAGAGGAAACCATCTCCTTCGGCAGGACTTCCCGAGCAAGTGAAACACAGACATAATTAACAAATGAATTAGGTGGAGAAATGGTTGGGAGTTCTTTCTACCGTGGGGGCCAAGTTGGAAAGAAATGCTTCATCATCTCCAGGCATCAGAGCCGTTCAAATCTTGCATTATTTCCTGCCTGCAAACTAGATAACTGTCGGACCAAGAAGGAGAACCTGACCTTGACACAGCCAAAAGAAGAAATCCGCAGGGGGCTGATGGGGAATTAGCCCAAAGACTTCAGTTGTCGGAAGGAATGTTCATGCCCTAGAGCAGGATAGTTTAGAAAGTTACACCCAGAGCTCAGCACCAGATTGTCCCTAAATTAAAAGGCACAGTTTCTGTCTTCCAGGTTAGTATTTAGATGGGAGACCACCAAGCAAGTACAGGGTCGTAACACAGAGGCAAGCGATGGAAAACCACCTCTGAACGTCTCTTGCTCTGAAAACCCTACGGGTTCACCATAAGTCAGCTGTCACTTGATGGCACTTTCCACCACCAAAGAAAAGGACATAGGGACAAGTGTGAAAGATGGAGCTTGGGTTCAAGTTCCACCGCCTTTTCTTTCTCTGGGGTAACCCTGTCTTCAGGAACCAGAACTGTCCAGTCTCGGCGTCACTCAGAAATATGAGATCCACAGAGGACATGCGCTCAGATGGTCTGAGGCCAAGGATGCCGGAGATGGCTGAAGAATAAATGTGCATCCTCTCAAGAAGATAGGCTTTGCCTTTCCCGAGTGCCAGGAGACAACGGTGGCATTCATAACTATGGACTCACTGCTTCTTTTTCCTTAGATGTAAGAGCCTAACAAGAAATGCAGCAATGCTGCCCAAACCAGCAGCTATGTGTCATGTCCCCTTGCATGTAAAATCTAACACAAGTTATTCCCTAAATTTACAGTGTGTTTCTTTGACTCCACCGGTGGCAGCCAATGCCATGGAACGATAGCAGAGATAAGCACAGTGTCATCACAGGAAAACATGAGATAGATTGAAAAGGAGAACTGGACGCAGGGCTTCTGTTTTCAGCAGCAGCTCTGTGCATCTTTCAGCTCTGCCCTGAACATTTTTTTTTTACTGAACCTTGATTAAAATTCGATACGGCCAGGTAAAATTACTTTGGGAACCAGAGCTGCCTCATGGAGTCTCCAGCTGCCCATTCCTGGATAGCATCGCCAACCTCCAGGTGGTACCCACCATGACCAACAACGACCGAAATTCATAGATCCCTGGCTTGCTACTGACAGCCTGTGCCTGCCGATTAAATCTGGGAAAGATCAGTGAGCTGAACATCTGGATAATCTATTGAATTGCACTCATATGGTACCGCCATCGCTATGAAATTAAACCAACGTTGCCAGCACTTTATGATACTGTATTGTTTTATAATGAACTGTTTTTAGATGTTTTTAACGGTAATCTAGTTGTTATTTATGTATTTACTTTCATGTAAGCCACCCTGAGCCTGCCTCGGCGGGGAGGGTGGAGTATACATTGGATAAATAAATAAAAATCTCATGAACACATGGAACTGCCTTACAATGAATCTGACTCTTGGTCCATCGAGGTCAGTATTGTCTACTCAGACTGGCAGCAGCTCTCCATGGTCTCAGGCTGAGGGTCTTTCACATCACCTCCGGCCTGGTCCTTTTAACAGGAGATCCCGGGGATTGAACCTGGGTGTCAGCAAGCTGCCAATCTTCCTTTCTTTATTCTGTATTTCACATATACGAGCTTACATGCTTTAGGGTTCCTATGTAAACCTGTTGATGCGCTTAATTGCTTGGCTGCTGGAACGTGTATATCTCTCAAGGCCACAGGTGGTTCGCTGCTAGATAGTTGCTGGGGTGATCTCATGGAGAGCCGTGAGAAGGAGATATGTTTTGCTAACTAGAAGCGTTGGCTCCCAGGCCCGATGGCGCGCGGGGGAAGTCCTGCAATTGGGCCTCAGCTGTTTGAATGTACTATAACCTGTCATGCTCGTTGCGTTCCCCTTATTCCTAACAGTGATCCTGTACATGCACCTATAGCTTCAAATAAAGTAAAACCTTTCTACAAGAGTGTACTTCATCGATGCTGTGGGGACGCCTGACACTGGGACCTTCTGCATGCCAAGCAGAGGCTCTCCCACTGAGTTACAGCCCCCCCCCGTGCCATGGCGCCTCCTCTATTACAACTGTTCTCCAGGCGACCAATATAATTCCCCCCCCGGGGGGGGGAAATGGCTGTTTTGGAGAGTGGACTCCACGGTCTTATATCCTGCTGAGGTCCCTCCCCTCCCCAAACCCCACCCTCCCCAGGCTCCGCCCCCAAACCGCCAGATATTTCCCAACCCAGAGCTTCCAACCCCTCCTAACTGCATGAGGTAAAGGTACCCTTGCTCGAAAGCTAGTCGAATCCGACTCTAGGAGGCGGTGCTCATCTCCGTTTCCAAGACGAAGAGCCAGCGCTGTCCGAAGACGTTTCTTTTTCTTTTCTTTTTTTATTTAATTTTTTATTGGTTTGAAGCAATATATAACAAACAAGATATATAACATTCTGCTTCCATAATTTTTTCAGTACATAAACATTAAATATATAACAGTATTTAATCAAGTCGTAAGCAATAATAATCAACAAGGTTTGAATTAACCGAAGTCTGCAAGTTTTAAAGACAGTTTATGAATTTTTTCATATTAACCATTACTATAAAACACTACACTATCTTGTTCCAAATTTTTTTCCTTTCGCTTTCCTTTCTCTACATATTAATACTCAGTTACATAACATATGTGATATCTGGTTAGGGATCTGGTCTGAAGACGTTTCTGTGGTCATGTGGCCAGCATGTCTAGACGCAAAGCACACAGAACGCTGTCACCTTCCCACCAAAGCAGTACCTATTTATCGACTTGCAATTTCTTGCTTTCGAACTGCTAGGTTGGCAAGAGCTGGGGCCAGAGACGGGAGCTCACTCCATCATGCGGCACACTCGGGTCTCGAACGGCCAAACTACAGACCTTCCGGTCTGCAGCTCAGCATCTTAACCTCTGAGCTTTCCACCCATGAACAGACCCATTAACCTCTAACCCTTCCACCCATCAACAAATCTGTAGGAAAAGTCAGCGGCACGTATTAAATACCTATTCTTTTTTGCACCAATGACGTTTATCCCTCAAAAGATTGAAAAGTGGACTGCGTATGATTTATAGCCATCAAAGCCGGGGGGGGGGGGACCACACTACAAAGACCCCCAAACCCGCCTGGGGAGGACCTGTTATTTTCAAAACAGTAGAACCTTGCGGGCCCTTGCTGCCTTTGATGTAAGTAAGGTATTTCAACCTGCCTTTGCATTCTTGTTGCTTAGCACCATTTCCTTCCGTAATCTTAGGTAGATTCCCCCCCCACACTTGATTAGCCAGGCACTCTGAGAGTGTTTAATTAATCCTGCAGCCAGCGGTCGGGGGTGTGACGCAGATCCTAAAATCCTACCGTTTTTAAAAAATATGCCTTTAGTAGATTACCGCAAGGCTTTAAATGTTTTGACTCTTTTGTATGGTTGTCAGCTCTGGGTTAGGGAATTGCTGGGGATATGAGAGTACACCTTGGGGAGGGGAGGGGAGGGTTTGGGAAGGGGAGGGACCTCCGCAGAGTATAGAGCTGTGGAGTCCACCTTCCCAAACAGTCATTTTTCTCCAGGGGTACTGATCAGTGTAGTCTGGAGACGTAATTCTGGGGGGTCTCCAGGTGCCACCTGGAGGTTGGTATGTGTACTCCTTTCCACTTTTCGTTTCATGGAGGACAGGTCTATCAGTGGCTACTAGCCATGATGACTGAAGGAAACCTCTACATTCAGAGGCAGTCAACCTCTGAATCCCAGTGCAAGAAGGCAACATCAGGAGAAGGTCTCAGCCTCCATGCCCTGTTCTTGGCCCTCCAGAGGAACTGGCTGGCCACTGTGTGAGACAGGAGGCTGGACTAGATGGACCATTGGTCTGATCCAACAGGGCTCTTCTGACGCTGTTATCAGAGGAAGGCCTCGGCCTCTGTGCCCTGTTGTTGTGAGACAGGATGCTGAACTAGATGGATCCAGCAGGGCTCTTCTTAGGTCCTTATCAAGGGGAGGTCTCAGCCTCTCTGCCCTGTTGTTGACCCTCCAGAGGAACTGGTTGGCCGCTGTGTGAGACAGGACGCTGGACTAGATGGACCCTCACTGGTCTGATCCAGCAGGGCTCTTCTTAGGTTCTTATCAGGGGAAGGCCTCGGCCTCTCTGCCCTGTTGTTGGTCCTCCAGAGGAACTGGCTGGCCCCTGTGTGAGACAGGAGGCTGCACTAGATGGACACTCACTGGTCTGATCCAGCAGGGCTCTTCTTAGGTCCTTATCAGGGGAAGGCCTCGGCCTCTCTGCCCTGTTGTTGGCCCTCCAGAGGAACTGGCTGGCCCCTGTGTGAGACAGGAGGCTGGACTGGATGGGCCCTCACTGGTCTGATCCAGCAGGGCTCTTCTTAGGTCCTTATCAGGGGAAGGCCTCGGCCTCTCTGCCCTGTTGTTGGCCCTCCAGAGGAACTGGCTGGCCACTGTGTGAGACAGGAGGCTGGACTGGATGGGCCCTCACTGGTCTGATCCAGCAGGGCTCTTCTTAGGTTCTTATCAGGGAAAGGCCTCGGCCTCTCTGCCCTGTTGTTGGTCCTCCAGAGGAACTGGCTGGCCCCTGTGTGAGACAGGAGGCTGCACTAGATGGACACTCACTGGTCTGATCCAGCAGGGCTCTTCTTAGGTCCTTATCAGGGGAAGGCCTCGGCCTCTCTGCCCTGTTGTTGGCCCTCCAGAGGAACTGGCTGGCCACTGTGTGAGACAGGAGGCTGCACTAGATGGACACTCACTGGTCTGATCCAGCAGGGCTCTTCTTAGGTCCTTATCAGGGGAAGGCCTCGGCCTCTCTGCCCTGTTGTTGGCCCTCCAGAGGAACTGGCTGGCCCCTGTGTGAGACAGGAGGCTGGACTGGATGGGCCCTCACTGGTCTGATCCAGCAGGGCTCTTCTTAGGTCCTTATCAGGGGAAGACCTCGGCCTCTCTGCCCTGTTGTTTGCCCTCCAGAGGAACTGGCTGGCCACTGTGTGAGACAGGATGCTGGACTGGATGGACCACTGGTCTGATCCAGCAGGGCTCTTCTGATGTTCTTATCAGGGGAAAGCCTCAGCCTCTCTGCCCTGTTGTTGGCCTTCCAGAGGAACTTGTTGGCCACTCTGTGAGACAGGAAGCTGGACTAGATGGACCACCTGTCTGACCCAGCAGGGCTCCTCTTATGTTCTCTTGAACTGTACAGAACCGGGGTCAATGCAATAATGCATCGGGTCCAGTTCTAAGACATTCACATGGGCAATTCAGTCCCCCTGTGCCTCTCGCTTGCTTAATTCAAGGGGAGCACCCCACGCATAAGTCTTTTGAGCACATCTCTGGCCTTTCTGCAAAGAGGAAAATCTGGGAGTGCAAAGTGGCACGTGATTGGAATCCAAGGCTACAACTCCTCTGTGCATACTCCTTTTGTGCGCATCGCCGCTCATATCAGCAACGGCTTTCTGAGACTCGCCAGTGGAAGAGATGTAGAACAACTCCCTTCATCTGTGAAGCATGGGGTGAATTCTCTCTGGAGAGCCGGAGCGGAGTCTGTGGGGAGTGCCTTTGGCAGTTAGAGGAGAAACAGGGTCTGTTTGATCAACATCTGAGGTTCGAGAGGCGCATGGATGACTCACTCTATTTTTTTTCACACCATTAGCCGGCATTTTGTTTTTTTACATCAGCTGTCCTGATGCCTCTTCTGTACGAGTTCAGTTTTTGAGCTGCACAATTGTTCTTTAGGAACGACACTTCCCCCCCCCCTTCTTCCTGTGACTGCATATTTTGTGAACAGTGGCTCTTTTTGGAAAGGTTGCCAACTCTGGTTTGGGAAATCCCTGGAGACGGGAGCATAGAGTTTGGGGAGGGAAGAGACCTCAGGAGGGTATAAGGCCGTGGAGTCTACCTTCCTAAGCAGCCGTTTCTTTTCCTGGGGAACTAGTCAGAGAGCCAGTTTGGTGTAGCGGTTAGGAGCGCGGACTCTAATCTGGGAGAACCGGGTTTGATTCCCCCACTCCTCCACAGGCAGCTGCTGGCGTGACCGTGGGTCAGTCACAAGTTCTCTCAGAGCGGTTCTTTCGAGAGGAGTTCTCTCAGAGCTCTCTCCGCCCCACCTGCCTCACTAGGGTGTCTGTTGTGGGGAGGAGAGGGGAAAGGAGATTGTAAGCCACCGTGAGACACCTTTGGGTAGTGAAGGGCGGGGCATAAATCCAATCTCTTCTTCTCTTCTTCTAGCCTGGAAATGAGATGTAATTTCAGGAGATGTGAACTCCCAGGCCTATCACTGGGCTCACAGCCTGGGAGTTGACATGCAGAGGCACGAGAAGTTATGCTTTCATCTAGGGGCTATCCTGTGTGATGTAATGGTTAGCACATTAAATTAGAATCTGGGAGGCTCGGATTGGG
The DNA here is from genome assembly GCF_001447785.1 of Gekko japonicus. NCBI lineage: Eukaryota > Metazoa > Chordata > Lepidosauria > Squamata > Gekkonidae > Gekko > Gekko japonicus. The sequence continues at coordinate 985,924 of NW_015170906.1, read as the reverse complement.
CCAGCCGCACGTTCTCAGCCTAACCTCCTTCACAGGGTGGTTTTGAGGATAAGACAAACTGCCAAAAACACCCCAGACAGAAATATTTTGAATACACACCCTGCAAGAATCACACATGAAGCTGCCTTATGCTCAATCGGATTATTGGCCCATCAAGATCAATATTGCCTACTCAGACTGGCTCTCCAGGGTCTCTTTCACGTCACCTACTGCCTGGTCCTTTTTAGCTGGAGGTGCTGGGGATTGAACCTGGGACCTTCTGCATGCCAAGCAGATGGTCTGTCAATGAGCCACAGCCCCTGTCTATGTCTCTCTAGGATCTCAGGCTGAGGTCTTTCACATCACCTACTGCCTGGTCCTTTTTAACTGGAGATGCCGGGGATTGAACCTGGGACCTTCTGCATGCCAAGCAGATGCTCTACCACTCAGCCACAGCCCTTCTCCATGGCTCTCCAGGGTCTCTTTCATACTACCTACAGCCTGGTCCTTTTTAGCTGGAGGTGCTGGGGACTGAACCTGGGACCTTCTGCATGCTAAGCAGATGTTCTACCACTCAGCCACAGCCCCTATCTATGTCTCCCCAGGGTCTCAGGCTGAGGTCTTTCACATCACCTACTGCCTGGTCCTTTTTAACTGGAGATGCCAGGGATTGAACCTGGGACCTTCTGCATGCCAAGCAGATGCTCTACCACTCAGCTACAGCCCTTCTCCATGGCTCTCCAGGGTCTCTTTCATATTACCTACAACCTGGTCCTTTTTAGCTGGAGATGCTGGGGATTGAACCTGGGACCTTCTGCATGCCAAGCAGATGGTCTGCCAATGAGCCACAGCCCCACCCGAAAGAAGCCAATCATCAATGTCGTATATGTGAAACCTTAGCACAGCCTCCTCTTAGCAGGCCTTCTTACTCTCCATACAATTTAAAAAATGATCCAGATAGTGACATAGCTGCTTCAAAGCAGTATCGGAAAACCCAGCAATGCTCAAAAACACTGTCCTCCCTCCCTCCCTCCTCCCTTCCTCTCACCACTGTGAAGTCCAGATCCTCGCCTAATGGAATACCTAATGCTCAGCAGCTGTACATTTTTAATGCAGAATGAGGGAGGGGTTACAATATATTTATATATATGGATAAAGACAACATATGGTTTTATGTAATCTCCCTATGAATTTTTAACCAGAATGTCCTAATTCGTTTCGGGGCTGGAAGAGCTTTTTTACTGGCCCTCTGTGGCTAGAGCCCCACTTGCATGGCAGACGCGGTGCTTTTATCAATGCCGTCTCTGCAAAAACTCACTGCTGAAGGAAGTGGTGGAGGCTATAAGCATAGAGAGGTTCAGGAGGGGATTGGATAAACATCTGGAGCAGAGGTCCATCAGTGGCTCTTAGCCACAAGGTATAGATGAAACACTCTGGGGTGGTGATGCTCTGTCTTCTTGGGGGGACACAGTGGGAGGGCTTCTGGAGTTCTGGTCCCACTGGTAGACCTCCTGATGGCCCCTGGGTTTTGGCCACTGTGTGACACAGAGTGTTGGACTGGATGGGCCATTGGCCTAATCCAACATGGCTTCTCTCTTATGTTCTTATGTCTGGGGCAGTGATGCTCGGTATTCTTGGTGCTTGGGGAGGGGGCACAGTGAGAGGGTCTCTGGAATTCTGGCTCTGCTGGTGGACCTCCTGATGGAACCCGGGTTTTGGCCACTCTGTGACACAGAGTGTTGGACTGGATGGGCCATTGGCCTAATCCAACATGGCTTCTCTCTTATGTTCTTATGTCTGGGACAGTGATGCTCGGTATTCTTGGTGCTTGGGGGGGGGGCAACAGTGGGAGGGCCTCTGGAGTTCTGGCCCTGCTGGTAGACCCCTGATGGCACCTGGGTTTTGGCCACTCTGTGACACAGAGTGTTGGATTGGATGGGCCATTGGCCTGATCCAACATGGCTTCTCTTATGTCTGGGGCAGTGATGCTCTGTATTCTTGCTGCTTGTGGGGGGGAGGGCAACAGTGGGAGGACTTTTGGATTTATGACCCCGCTGGTGGACCTCCTGATGGCGCCCAGGTTTTGGCCACTCTGTGACACAGAGTGTTGGACGGGAGGGGCCATTGGCCTGATCCAACACAGCTTCCCTTACATTCTTATATTTTTAACTGGATTGAGTATGTACGTGTGATGTGTCTCATTGTCCTCTTTGTGATGTGTCCTCTTTGTTGCACTTTTCTGCAAATTTGGGGTGTCCCACGAGGATCTAGAGACCCCAGTGTTGTCTACAAACGTGCTGGTTTTACTGCACTTGTGAATGCCATGGGGGTCAGACGCTTTAACAATAAGCTATAGCAGTGGATACCTGCTAGGAAGCTGGGGGCTTTGTTGAACATGGAGAAGCAGGTCTCACGATGGCTACCTCTTCCTTGCAGTTTCTTCAAATGATACATTATGGAGGGTTCCAGTTGTATTTTACTTCAGACAGTGGGGTAACTTTGCCTTTTCCCAGCTCTTAAACACAGTTCAGAAATGGAAAGGTAGTAAATGTACAACTCCCTGACCTGGATGCCACAGGCTAGCCCGATCTCATCAGATCTCAGAAGCTAAGCAGGGTTAGCACTAGTTAGTACTTGGATGGGAGACCTCCAAGGAAGTCCAGGGTTATTAACACAGAGGCAGGCAATGGAAAGACATATTTGTTGGTCTTCACACCACTGAGGGGAAATCGACACAACTCCGTACCGTGAGAGAGCTTGGCGTAATGAAGAAAAATGGCAGGCAGGTAATTTATATCTACTCAGGAAGGTGGGGTAGGGCTGAGTCATTATCTCGGAGGAGTTCCCCAGGCTGTGACCTACAAGATATTGTAGGTCTTCTTCTCACCTTGACACATCTGTCTGTGTTATACCTCGGAGGATGTCAGTCACAGCTGCTGGAGAAACGTCAGGTCCTACAATGCCAAGACCACGGCCATACAGCCCAGAAAATCTACAACTAATGAACTCCAGCCTTGAAAGCCTTCAACAACATATTGGTCCCAAGATTGTCTGGCAGTCAGAAGTTCTAGCTGTTCAGAGTTATGCACCACTAGGTGGCGAGATCAGCTTGTTTTTAAGGCAAGAGATGTTTCAAGAGGTGGTTTGCCATTGCCTCCCTCCGTGTAACAACCCTGGACCTCCTTGATGGTCTCCCACCCAAGTACTAACCAGGGCTGACCCTGCTTAGCTTCCGAGATCTGTCGAGGTCAGGCTTAGCCTGGGCTATTAGCCACCGCGCTTATAAGGAGGCACCACCTTGCTAAAGGCTTACATCTGCATAGTCCTCCTCCCTCCTGATAACCTCCAATTCTTGTTCCTCTGCTGTCATACGCAAAAAGAGCCACTACCATTACTGAAAGTAGTTGAACCTGAGTTGAGCCGGTTTGAAAGCTGGCAACGTCTCTGAATTCAGCTTCTAAATATTCTAGCTCATTTCCTTTGTCGCCTGGATGACTACCAGACTACTGAAGAAGCCCATTTTCTGGGCTAGCAGCCTTCAAGCTTTCCAGACCCGGGACCCAGTCAGCAGCAATTATGTAACAGGAAGTCATGTGAGATCTCTCATACGACACACTTGGGGTCTGAGTTCAGTCAGGAGAACCTTGGGAAGCGAACCATAAGACCAGAAGCACATGGCACATACCAGAGGTGTATTGTAGTGAGGGACAAACTGAGGATTCACAGAGCTGTGGAGAAACCCTTTCCACCTCTGACCTCATCTCATTGTCCTGCAACTTTTCCAAGCATGCATGGAAAGAGGTCACAGGCTTGGCATCTTGCTGCAGGTCCTTCCAGAAGTTCTCGAGAAGCTCACCAACTAGAAGTAGCTGCTCTGTGACCCACCTGAGTGTCCTAAGAGGGCATAAGAACATAAGAGAAGCCATGCTGGATCAGGCCAATGGCCCATCCAGACCAACACTCTGTGTCACACAGTGGCCAAAACCCAGGTGCCATCAGGAGGTCCACCAGTGAGGCCAGAACTTCAGAAGTCCTCCCTCTGTTGCCCCCCAAACACCAAGAATATCGAGCATCACTGCCCCAGACATAAGAACATAAGCGAAGCCAAGTCGGATCAGGCCAATGGCCTATCCAGTCCAACACTCTGTGTCACACAGCGACCAAAACCCAGGTGCCATCAGGAAGTTCACCAGCGGGGTTCTGTTCATGGCCGAGATGGACAAAATAACCAGAAAATTGAACAATGAAGAAGACCAAGAATTCTTTGAAGAATGGAAGGACTTTAAAATATATCTAGAAAAGAACTGGGACGTGAAACAAAACTTACTATGTTTAGAACAATATTAAGTATTTGATGTTATCTTGAGTCTATCTATATGGGACATGAGGGAGATGCATTGCGGGAAGCCTTTTGGGGGTAGGAGGGAAATGGGAACATTTAATCGATTGATAAAAAGATGTAAAATGTGGTAATAATGGAAAATAAAAATCTTTTTTGACCAAAAAAAAAAAAGGAAGTTCACCAGCGGGGCCAGAACTTCAGAAGTCCTCCCTCTGTTGCCCCCCAAACACCCAGAATATCGAGCATCACTGCCCCAGACATAAGAACATAAGCGAAGCCATGTTGGATCCAGTCCAACACTCGGTGCCACACAGCGGCCAAATCCCAAGTGCCATCATGTCCTGACCCATGAGCTGGAAACCACTGCTCTAGGCCTTCAAAATAAGTCAAGGGGTTGGGTCCTACATTTCTGCTGTGATCCTCTTCCTCTAGTGCAAGAAACCCTTCTACTAGGACAAGAGGTCTTTCCAACAGCACAAGAGGCCTTTCCGCGGAATGAAAACACCACAGTGGAAAAGTTCCTTAAGATCCAATGTCGGTCTTGAAAGGAGTCACCAGCAAACAGATGGTCAACAGATAAATCACGTGTGAGGACCCGCAGGTTCAAGGAGAAAGTGTTCTTTGAAGAAGACGCGTGCCTTGGAGGCTGGCGTTTTCTGAAGTGCCCGTCCACAGCGATTAACTTCAGAATATGCACAAAATGAGTGGCACAGATGCAAGACAGGCAGGAATGGAGATCCCACAGGGAATCCAGTTATTTTTAGAGGCAAGGCTCCTTGAGCCAGCATTTAATAAATAAGTAACACAAAAGACCTCTATGGAGTGTGGTGGCAGTGGTGGACACGAGACCGAATTCCTTAGCTAAGCACCCCAAATGCCAACTTCTTCTGCCTTGTGCTTTCTCACACACATGGTGCGCGTGTGTGTGTGGGGGGGAAAGTTGCATTTCACCCAACTATAAATGGACTGGCATTAGCCATTTTGACATCTGGCGCAGCCCTTAACATAGTGAAGAAGTAGGGATCCACTGTACGTGGGCAAGGAATTTGCCTCCTTTCCCCCCCTCATCCCAACTGGTTTTGACATCCCAAGAAATTTCAGTCCTACTCCCTGCATCGCAGTTCTGATTCTCATTAATGCACTGACGGCTAAAAAGGTAAAGGTTCCCTTGCTCGAAAGCCAGTCGAATCCGACTCTAGGCTCATCTCCGTTTCAAAGCCGAAGAGCCAGCGCTGTCCGAAGACGTTTCCGTGGTCATGTGGCCGGCATGACTAAACACCAAGGCGCACGGAATGCTGTTACCTTCCCACCAAAGTGGTACCTGTTTATCTACTTGCAATTTCTTGCTTTCGAACTGCTAGGTTGGCAGGAGCTGGAACTAGAGACGGGAGCTCACTCCGTCATGCGGCACACTCGGGTCTCGAACTGCTGAACTCCTGACCTTCCACAGCCAGCAGTTCAGCATCTTGACGGCTCCCAGAGCTCATAAGAACATGAGAAGAGCCATGCTGCATCAGACCGAATGCCAATCTAGTACAGCGTTTTGTTCACACAGTGGCCAACCGGCTATCTCTCAGAAGCCCACAAACAGGACGACTGCAACACCATCGTACTTCCTGTCCTCCCTAACAACTGACTTAAAGAGGCATACTACCTCTGGTACTTGTCAGAGAAGATTCCATTCATGATAAGGAGGAGGAGGAGAAGATTGGATTTATTCTTCGCCCTTCGGTACCCAAAGGAGTCTCAGAGCAGCTTACAATCTCCTATCGCTTCCCCTCCCCACAACAGACACCCTGTGCGGTAGGTGGGGCTGAGAGAGCTCTTTCAAGGACTGCCCAACTGTATTATTCGAAACCATGTTAAGAGTTTTAATTAAAGTTTTAGTTAGATATACTGAATAGAATATCAAGAATAGTATTAATGTTAAATAGTTCGTATTGTATGGGATTATCTGTATCAATTGTTTTATATTTATTTAATTAATTTTTTTAAAAAGGACTGCTCTTGAGAGAACAGCTCCGAGAGAACTTGTGACTGACCCAAGGTCACTCCAGCAGCTGCATGTGGGGAAGTGGGGAATCAGACCCGATTCTCCCACATTAGAGTCCACGCTCCTAACCGCTACACCAACCTGGCTCTTTGTAGCCACTGATAGCTAAGTTCTCCATGAATTTGTCCACCTCCCTTTTAAGGCCTCCCAAGTCGGTGCCAATCACCACATCCTGTGGCAGGGAGTCCCACAGATTATATGCTGTGTGAAGAAATACTTCCTTTTGTCAATCCCGAATCGCCCGTCCTTCAGCTTCACTAGATGACCTCAGGTACTAGTATTATGGGAGCGAGAGAAAAGTCTCTCCCTGTTCACTCTCTCCACACCATGCATAATTTCATAAACCTCTATCATGTCTCCCTTTACTTGCTACTCTATAGACTGCCAGTTGCACTTGGGAATGAGGACTGGGATCTGGGTATTTATTTTAAAAGATGGCCATGTTTCACAGAAGTCTAATATACATTGCCCTGCTGGATTCTGTAAGTTCACGTTCGTTTCAATAGTACTGAAGCCATTTGTGCTGCAACAGCTAATGTTTGGTGTAGTGCTTAAGTGTGCTGACTCTAATCTGGGATAACCGGGTTTGATTCCCCACTCCTCCACTTGCACCTGCTGGATGACCTTGGGCAAGCCACAGTTCTCTCAGAGCTGTTCTCTCAAGAGCAGTTCTCTCAGAGCTCTCTCAGCCCCACCTACCTCACAGGGTGCCTGTTGTGGGGAGGGGAAGGGAAAGGAGTTTGTAAGCCGCTCTGAGACTCCTTTGGGTTGTGAAGGGCGGGGTATAAATCCAGCCTCTTCTCTTCTTATTCTTCTTACACCACAAGGACAGCAAGTGGGGGAAAGCTGAGTGATCCCTCTAAGAGGAAGCCACCTGCCCAACCCTACTAGAAGCAAAGGAACACACACGTGAAGCTGCCTGATACTGAATTAGATCATCAATTCATCCAGGTCAGTATTGCCTACTCAGACTGGCAGTGGCTCTAGAACATAAAAATATATGTGAAGTCGTGTTGGATCAGGCCAATGGCCCATCCAGTCCAACCCTCTGTGTCACACAGTGGCCAAAAACCCAGGGGCCATCAGCAGGGCCAGAACTCCAGAAACCCCCTGACTCTCCCCCCCCCCCCAAGCACCAAGAATACAAAACATCCCTGGCCCAGACATAAGAACATAAGAGAGAAGCCATGTTGCATCAGGCCAATAGCCCATCCAGTCCAACACTCTGTGTCACACAGTGGCCAAAACCCAGGGGCCATCAGGAAGTCCACCAGTGGGGCCAGAACTCCAGAAGCCCTCCCACTGTTGCCCCCCCAGCACTGAGAATACACAGTGTATCACTGCCCCAGACACAATATCCACCTATACCTTGTGGCTAAGAGCCACTGATGGACCTTTGTCCATGTTTATCCAAACCCCTCTTGGAGCTGTGAATGCTTGTAGCTGCCACCACTTTCTACAGCAGTGAATTCCATGCATTCATTACTCTCCAAGGTAGTCAGGTAGAGGTCTTTCACATGACCTACAACCTGGTCCTTTTTAACTGGAGAATCTAGGGACTGAACCTGGGACCTTCTGCATGCCAAGAAGATGCTCTACCACTGAGCCACGGCCCCTGGCTGTCAACAGACTGCTAAAACTACTAAAATGCCAAGCAGAGGAAGAAGAAGAAGAAGAGATTGGATTTATACCCTGCCCTTCACTACCCAAGGGAGTCTCAGAGCAGCTTACAAACTCCTTTCCCTTCCCCTCCCCACCACAGACACCCTGTGAGGTAGGTGGGGCTGAGAGAGCTCTGAGAGAACTGCCCTTTCAAGAACAGCTCTTATCAGAACTACAGCTTGCCCAAGGTCATCCAGCCAGGTGCAAGTGGAGGAGTGGGTATCAAACCCAGTTCTCCCAGATTAGAGTCCACACACTTAACCACCACACCAAACTGGCCACCCAGCCATCCAGAATCAATCATCTACTTATCACTATTTTAAAAAATCACACCAAGACACTGCATTGGCATTGGGGACTCTCACCATCACCCAACAGTTCTGAATCAATAATTCCTGGGGTGGGGCTGTCAGTAGCTAAAGCTGCAAAATTAGCTTCTGGAGATTTAGAGAGCCATGTTGAACCATCAACAGTCCCTTCTGACACCTGAGAAGCTCCTGAGTCAGTCTGGATGGATCAGAGAGCAGGCTGCAGTACCTCCTTTCCGCCAGCTTCATTGGTGGTGCTCAAGAGCAGGGGATGACAGTGCTAAAGGCACCGGCAGCTGCCTGGCAAGCTGTCGTGACAGCACAGACAGAAAGGTACCAAATCCCGCATGCCAGAGTCCTTGCCTTGAGACTCCTGGTCATTACAATGCCAATTCACACAATTGTTTCTTGGCCATAACATGGCCATGGGTATTTTCCTCTTCCTGGAGCTTGTGAGCCCTCGAACTGTAGTCGGAAGGAGCACTGCCCAGATACAGACTTATTACCTCAGAGAGAACTGAAGCAAATAAAGCTGCAAAGCTCCTAAAATGGGCTCACATTATAATCCCCCAGTTCAACTCTCACCTCATCTACCCCATAGACCAAGGGTCTCCAACGTGGTGCCCATGGGACGAGGTTGGGCACTTGTCCAACAGGGATTCTGATTAGCCACTGGGAATCCGATTGGCCAACAACAGGGCACAGAGGTCGAGGCCTTCTCCTGATGTTGCCTCCTGGCTCTGGGATTCAGAGGTTTAGTGCCTGTGAAGGCAGAGGTTCCGATCAGTCACCGTGGCACCTAAGAACATAAGAAGAGCCCTGCTGGATCAGACCAGTGAGGGTCCATCTAGTCCAGCCTCCTGTCTCACACAGGGGCCAGCCAGTTACTCTGGAGGGCCAACAATAGGGCAGAGAGGTCGAGGCCTTCCCCTGATAAGAACATAAGAAGAGCCCTGCTGGATCAGACCAGTGAGGGTCCATCTAGTCCAGCATCCTGCCTCACACACGGGCCAACCAGTTCCTCTGGAGGTCCAATAACAGGGCAGGGAGGCTGAGGCCTTCCCCTGATAAGAACATAAGAAGAGCCCTGCTGGATCAGACCAGTGAGGGTCCATCTAGTCCAGCATCCTGCCTCAAACAGCGGCCAACCAGTTCCTCTGGAGAGCCTACAATAGGGCAGAGAGGTTGAGGCCTTCCCCTGATGTTGCTTCCTGGCTCCGGGATTCAGAGGATTAGTACGTCTGAATGTGGAGGTTCCCCTCGGTCATCACGGCTAGTAGCCACTGATAGACTTATCTTCAGTTCCCATCTGGAGGATGGAAACCTAGTCAAAATATACATTGGATTTCCAGTCACAGAACTTCAACGTTCTGTTAATCCTAGATGCACATATGGATGAATGTTTGACGTCTGCCCACATTATCTATAATTTTATGTACCGACTCCAGAAATGAGTTTCCCCGAGTTTCTTTTGCCCCTCCTTCCGCGATCACTGCTCACAAAAGCAAGGCCCGCTGCATACCCCTTCCCCCGGTGACTACCGCCAGGCCGCAAACTTTTCATGGGCACTTGCTTATTTTCACCTTGAACACCCCCCCTCCCCTCGTTTTTGTGAAAATCCACACAATGACGACCGTTTCCCCGTATCTCTACATATGCATAAGAACATAATCAGTCCACCCAATCCAATTAACTTAAAGGACAGGCTCCTTTGAAATACACGCGCCGCTCGGAACGGGGAGGGGGGGACCGTACTGAACAACACTCGGCAATCAATACATTTCCATGTCCTGGGTCAAGGATTGCAAGAGTTTTTACTTGAAAAGGAAAATAAAAGATCTTCTGTTTCAAACAGCGGCAAGCCGGGTAACAATCAAAGGAACGAGAAGCGGAAGAACAAGAGATTCCAGGCATTCCGTCCTCTGTCACACAAATGCAGAAAAAGATGGAAGGGAGAACTGGTAACCCCCCGATAGCGACAGAACCGAGCTCCCCTAGCTGGAAGAAGCGGATCGAGAGCCACGTTCACAAAGGTGTACACTGTCCTTGGCTAGCGAGCCAGCACAGGGATAACAGGGTGTGAAGTGGGATGCTTTGCTAGAATGCCAAGGCCGGTGGTTTATTATGCAGGCTCGCAAAAGGTTCAAGGACAACAGCAGTAAGAAAACAAGAACAGACCAACAGAGGTAAACACGTAGCAGTGTACTGGAACACAAAGTCCCGGTTGTGCTGAGGTATAAAAGTAGATGCCTCTTTGAGAAGCACTGCAACTTTTTCTCCTGTGGCATCACACGAGTGGGGAGGATCCCAACGGGTGGCTTTGGGTGGTCGATCTCAAAGCTTTTGAGAGCCATCGCCTTACCAAAAGTGAACCCAAATCCGAAACCCACGATTGTCTTGAACTGGAACAGAATACTGACAAACTTAAAGCGGTAGC
>NW_015170906.1:854183-975100 GCF_001447785.1 Gekko japonicus | reverse complement strand
AAGAGAGATCTAACAGGGCCTTCTCAGTCAGGGCACCAAAGCTCCACTGGATGCCCTCAAGTTCTAGTATTTGGGGAGAGGGAGAAAAAGCTCTCTCCGTGGACTCTCTCCACCCCCTGCATGATTTTATCAACCTCTAGCTGTCTCTTAAGGAGCTGTGGTGGCCAAGTGGTTAAGATGCTGAACTGCAGGCTGTGGAAGGTCAGTAGTTCAGCAGTTCAAGACCCAAGTGTGCCGCATGACGGAGTGAGCTCCTGTCGCTGGTCCCAGCTCCTGCCAACCTAGCAGTTCGAAAGCAAGAAATTGCAAGTAGATAAATAGGTACCACTTTGGTGGGAAGGTAACAGCGTTCCGTGCGCCCTGGTGTTTAGTCATGCCGGCCACATGACCACAGAAACGTCTTCGGACAGCGCTGGCTCTTCGGCTTTGAAACGGAGATGAGCACCGCAACCCTAGAGTCGGATTCGACTGGCTTTCGAGCAAGGGAACCTTTATCTTTAGCTGTCTCTTTCCTAAACTGAAAAGGCCCAGACTCTTCAGCCTTTCTTCATAGGGAAGGTGCTCCAGCCCTCTCAACATCTGGGTTGCCCTCCTCTGCACTTTTCCCAACTCTGCAATGCCCTTTTGGAGATAAGGTGACCAGAACTGTACACAGTATTCCAAATGAGGCTGCCTGGGGCATTACAGGAAGGGTCGTTTTGTTTTCACCACTCCAGCACACCGGGTTGACACTTTAATTGAGCTGTCCACTTTTTAAACTGGAGACACTGGTGACTGACACTGGGACCTTCTGCAAGCGAGGAAAAGGCTCTTCCAGTGACCTACAACCCCTCCGATCCACTGAGGGTCCTTAATACTGAACATAAGAAGAGACCGGCTGGATCAGACCAGTAGTCCACCTAACCCACCATACTTCCTCTGAAGATGGAGGCCCTGTTCAGCTGTCCCTGCAACCAGCCATATGAGGATGTGGTTCCCAGCAGGTCCATTGTCGAAGAAGAAGAAGAAGAAGAAGAAGAGGAGGAGGAGGAGGAGGAGGAGGAGGAGGAGGAGGAGGAGATTGGATTTCTATCCCACCCTTCACTACCCAAAGGAGTCTCAGAGTGGCTTACAAACTCCTTTCCCTTCCCCTCCCCACACAGACACCCTGTGTGGTAGGTGGGGCTGAGAGAGCTCTGACAGAACTATAGCTTGCCCAAGGTAATCCAGCAGCTGCAAGTGGAGGAGTGGGGAATCAAACCCAGTTCTCCCAGATTAGAGTCCACACACTTAACCACCACACCAAACTGGCTCTCTGTTAAGTAAGGTTGACAACTTCCGGGTGGTGGCTGGCGATTCCCCCACCATAACAGTTGCTCTCCAGTCAACAGAGATCAGTTCCCCTGGAGAAAAATGGCTGCTTTGGAGGGTGGATTCTATGGCCTTGTACCCTGCTGAAGGCCCTCCCTCCCCCAAGCCCCTCCTTCCCCAGGCTCCACCCCCAAAATCTCCACACAGAGGTGGTGACCCTGCTGTTTAAAGGTCACTAAAAACCCCAGCAAATTTTTCACTGTCCCTGAAAGGGGAGGAAAAGGAGAGAGGGAAGAGAATCCACCCCAATCCGTTCCCCCTGCGCTGCACGCCCCGACGATCTACGGCTTCCTCTGTTTTGAATCGCCAAATCATGCATTTCTCATTAATGGCCCAGATACGGAGAGTTTTCAATTAAGTCAGAAAGCACTGTTGTAGTAATTACATTATGATATTAGCCCCCACAGATTAATACATTGGCAGCCGTCCGCAGGTTCGCCTTCTGCACGAGTGTCACGCTCCGCTCATTTGCTCGGGTAATGAAACCAAAACACGGAATGTGTGACATAAAAGAACTCCGGCCATCTGGAGCCCTGTGTCAGTAACTTTTGATATACTCACACTGGGTGCGGAAGGCAGTTTTTCAGAGGCTTGAACGTGATTTCCGAGCCATGTCCCTCCTCCCACTCAATCTGCTGGCAATTTTATTATCATAATTACCAATTTTTTAACATTCATTTTTTTTGGGGGGGGTGCTGCTGGTTTTAAGTTTCTTATTCTCGGCACCTCCGAATGGCTGGCTGAACATAAGACTCTCTTCCAAGAGACAGAAGGGAGCAGAGAGCCAGTTTGGGAGTAGTGGTTAAATGCGCGGACTCTAATCTGGAAGAACCGGGTTTGATTCCCCACTCCTCCACTTGCACCTGCTGGATGACCTTGGGCAAGCCATAGTTCTGTCAGAGCTGTTCTTGAAAGAACAGTTTCTGTCAGAGCTCTCTCAGCCCCACCTACCTCACAGGGTGTCTGTTGTGGGGAGGGGAAGGGAAAGGAGTTTGTAAGCCGCTCTGAGACTCCAAGTGAAGGGCGGGGTATAAATCCAGTCTCCTCCTCCTCCTCCTCCTCCTCCTCCTCCTCCTCCTATCATCATCCTCCTCCTCCTACTCCTCCTCCTCCTCCTCTATGGTGGTGGAAAGTGCCATCAAGTCACAGCTGACGTATGGCAACCCAACAGGGTTTTTGAGAGAAGAGATGGACAGAAGAGGTTTGCCACTGCCTACCTCTGCATAGTGAGCTGCGGTGGCTCAGAGGTTAAGATGCTGAGTTGCAGACTAGAAGGTCGGCAGCTTGGCAGTTCGAGACCCGAGTGCCACGTGACGGATTGAGCTCCCGTCTCCGGCCCCAGCTCCTGCCAGCCTAGCAGGTCGAACATAAGAAATTGCAAGTAGATAAACAGATACCACTTCGGTGGGAAGGTAACAGCCTTCCGTGCGCTTCGGCGTTTAGTCATGCTGGCCACATGAGCACGGAGAAGTCCTTGGATAACGCTGGCTCTTCGGCTTGGAAACGGAGACGAGCACCGCCCCCTAGAGTCGGATTCAACTGGCTTTTGTGCCAGGGACACCTTTACCTCTGCATATCAACTCTGGGCTTCCCTGGTGGTCTCCCATTCAAGTTCTACCCAGGGATAACCCTGCTTAGCTTCCGAGTTCTGATGAGGCTTGGCTCGCTGGGCCCATCCAGGTCTAACAGAGAGCCAGTTTGGTGTAGTGGTTAAGTGCGCGGACTCTAATCTGGGAGAACCGGGTTTGACTCCCCACTCCTCCACGTGCACCTGCTGGATGACCTTGGGCAAGCCATAGTTCTGTCAGAGCTGTCCTTGAAAAAAGAGCCGTTTCTGTCAGAGCTCTCTCAGCCCCACCTACCTCACAGGGTGTCTGTTGTGGGGAGGGGAAGGGAGAGGAGTTTGTAAGCCGCTCTGAGACTCCAAGTGAAGGGCGGGGTATAAATCCAATCTCTTCTTCTCCTTCTTCTTAACAGAGCAGCTATATAGTGTGTGTCTGTTGTGTTAAGCATCATCAGTTTGCTTCTGACCTATGGCGACCCTATACATTAGTGACCTCCAAAATGCCCTCCTGGCTTCCTTCATTGAGTCAACCCATCTCAAGTTGGATCTTCCACTTTGCCTGCTGCCTTCAAATTTTCCTAGAATTGTTGTCTCTTCCAGTGAGTCTTGTGTTCTCATAAGGTGACCAAAATATGACAGTCTCAGTTTAGTTATTTTAGCGTCTGGGGAGAGTTTAGGCTTGATTTCATCTACAACCCAAGCATTCGCCTTCGGGCCTGTCCACAGTATCCGTCAAACTCTCCTACAACACCACAATTCGAATCAAATCAATTCAAGCTGCATAAAGGTAATGGTTTCCCTTGCTCAAAAGCAAGTTGAATTCGACTCTAGGGATGCAGTGCTCATCTCCGTTTCCAAGCCGGAGAGCCAGCGCTGTCTGCAGACTTCTCCGTGGTCATGCGGGCGGCATGACTATACGCCGAGGCACACGGAACGCCTTCCCACCGAAGCAGTACCTAGTTATCTACTTGCAATTTCTTGCTTTTGAACTGCTGGTTGGCAGGAGCTGGGGCCAGAGACGGGAGCTCACTCCGTCACATGGCACTAGAGGCTCGAACTGTTGAACTACAGACCTTCCGGTCTGCAGCTCAGCATCTTAACCTCTGAGCCACCGCAGCCCTCTTCAAGCTGTATAAAGGTAAAGGTTCCCTTGCTCGAAAGCCAGTCGAATCCGACTCTAGGGTTGCGGTGCTCATCTCCGTTTCAAGGCCGAAGAGCCAGCGCTGTCCGAAGACGTTTCCGTGGTCATGTGGCCGGCATGACTAGACACCGAGGCGCACGGAACGCTGTTACCTTCCCACCGAAGCGGTCCCTATTTATCTACTTGCAATCTCTTGCTTTCGAACTGCTAGGTTGGCAGGAGCTGGAACTAGAGACGGGAGCTCACTCCGTCACGCGGCACCCTCGGGTCTCAAACTGTATAGAAGGTAGCAATTTTTTTGAAGTCCGAGAACGTAAGAAGAGATCTGCTGGATCAGACCAGTAGTCCACCTAACCCACCACGCTTCGTCTGAAGACGGAGGCGCTATTCAGCCATCCTTTCAGCGAGCCATCTGCCTCATAAATTTCCCCAATCCCGCTGTCAAGGCCTTCCAAACGAGCGGCCATCGCGACATCTTGAGATGGGGAGTTCCAAAAGTTAATTAGGAATACTTTGGGTGCCCAGTCCCAATTCCCTGGAAAGGATTCAAGCAATCTGCTCTACCCATGTGGTTGTATCATTCATGCACACTATCCAAAGTCCCAAATTCCGACCCGGCCAGGCTTTCTGGTTGCCTGCTCCTTCTCTGAAGGGACATATAAAATAAAGTATTGGGAAGACCTTTCACGACCTGAGACTCTGGACACCTGCTCCTAGTCAGAGCAGAAATTACTGAGCTAGATGGGGCACTGGTCGAAGTCAGAGTAAGGCAGCTTCATATATTTACATGAATCAAAGAATCATAGAGTTGGAAGGGACCTCCGGGGTCATCTAGTCCAACCCCCTGCAAAGTGCAGGAAATTCACAAATACCTCCCCCTCCATACCCCCAGTTACCCTGTTCCATGCCCAGAAGATGACCGAAAGAAAAAAAAACCCCTCCAGGATCTCCAGCCAAACTGGCCTGGAGAAAAATTGCTTCCTGACCCCAAAGTGACGATCAGCATTTCCCTGGGCATGTAAGAAAGGGCCACGAGAACTAAGCACTGAGGCAACCCTCCCTGCCCTCCCTCTCGTTTATCCACCTAAGTTCACAAAATCAAGCATTGCTGTCCGATGGCCACCTAGCCTCTGCTTAAAAACCTCCAAAGAAGGAGAGACCACCACCTCCTGAGGAAGCCTGTTCCACTGAGGAAACCGCTCTGTCAGGAAGTTCTTCCTCATGTTTAGCTGGAAACTCTTCTGATTTAATTTCAACCCATTGGTTCTGGTCCGACCTTCTGGGGCAGGGGTGGCCAAACGTGCTTAACGTAAGAGCCACACAGAATAAACGTCAGATGTTTGAGAGCCGCAAGACATGAACAAATATTACACACATGTTTTTACTGAAAAATACGCAAATTTGCTTTTATTAATATTAAATCGATAGTTTTAGATGGGGAGGGAGAGAAAGAAAGAATGGTGGAAAGAAAGAAAGTGGAAAGAAAGCAAATAGATGGGGGAAAGAAGGAGAGGTGGAAAGAAAGCAACTTTAACGTTAAATGTGTCCTCCAAGCCCCCTTGCCCCCACGCTGGCTAGCTTGGCTTGGAGAAGGGATTTAAAGAGACAAATGCCTTCTCCAAGACAGCTTGGGGGTGGGGGGGCTTTGAGAATGCATTTAAAGATCAAGTTGCTTTCTGTCTCTGCACTGGCTGGGGAAGGAAAGACCAATTGGGGTGGCATGCCTCCCCTTTGCTCCCCCAGCCACTGTGGTGGGAGCCGCACAATATGTGTGAAAGAACCACATGTGGCTTCCAAGCCACAGTTTGGCCACCTGTTCTGGGGCAACAGAAAGCCACTCTGCCCCATCCTCTATACGGCAGCCCTTCAAGTACTTGGTTATCACATCACCTCTCAGTGATCTCCTCTCCAGGCTAAACATACCCAGCTCCTTCAACCTTTCCTCATAGCACTTGGTCTCTAGAAATCACATGGGGAGGTCAAAGTCCGTGACAGCTTCCTTTGCCAGCATTCCTCCACAATGGGGGCCTGCAGCCTTAGAGAAGGAGCACTCCACCTGCTCTTTCCATAATCTTTTGGACACGTTGCTGCTAGCTACTGCTTTTTCTTAGAAACTACCAGCCACCAGTGTTCCCTCTAAACTGAGTCAGCGTGAGCTAGCTCACAGCCTCCGGCTCACACATTTTTGTCTTCGCTCCGGAAGGATGCCTCCAGGGCAAAACTAATTTATGCGGTAGCCAAATCGCTCGCTCACAACTTTAATGCCGGTAGCTCACAAAGTAGAATTTTTGCTCACAAGACTCTACAGCTTAGAGGGAGCATTGCTTCGGAGGCCCTGCTTTGGTTGCCACCGCCATCTGAAGGCCACTTTTTCTTAGAAACTACCAGCACTCACTGGAGAAGACCCTGATGCTGGGAAAGATTGAAGGTCAAAGAAGACGGGGACGGCAAAGGATGGGATGGTTAGACAGTGTCATAGATGCAACGAACGTGAAATTGAGCCAACTTCAGAGGACGGCGGAAAACAGGAAGGCCTGGCGTGATCTGGTCCACGGGGTCACGAAGAGTCCAACTCGACTGTGCGACTGAACAACAACAACAACCAGCCACCAAGCAGTATCAGTTACTGTCCATGATGTAAGGTCCACACACTCACCGGAGCATACAGAGGAACATGTATCAAGCTGACTCATACTGAATCAGAACACTGGTCCATCGAGGTCAGTATTGTATACTCAGACTGACAGTGGTTCTCCAGGGTTTCAGGTGGAGGTCTTTGATATCAACCACTACCCGGTCCTCAGCTAGAGATGCCCAGAATTTAACCTCTGACCTTCTGCACGCTAAGCCGATGCTCTGCCACTGAGTCACGGCCCCATCCCACGTAACTTCACGAGAAAAGAAGAAGTTACAAATGAAATGTAGGCAGAGTAGATACCTTCAGATCAGCTACACAATCCACATATATATATTGTGAAGGAGTTTTTCCCCCCTCCTCAGAAAATAATGGATAGTGGAGGAGGATCAAAAAGTCAAGAGGTTTCAGTGCAGAGGTGGTGGCAGAAGACAGATGGTTCCTGGTTCCCTTTCGGAGCGGCCCACATTCCAAGCCTAAGAATTGTCCCAGCCAGACTTTTCTCTGAAATACCCAATTTGTGTATTTCTATCTGTCCATCCGCCAGGAACTTGGACGGCCCAGGCTAGCCCAATCGCACCAGATCTCGGAAGCTAAGCAGGATCGGCCCTGGTTAGTGATTGGAAGGGAGACCACCAAGGAAGGCAATCCAGGTTCACTGTGCAGACGCAGGCAAACCACCTCTGAATGTCTCTTGCCTTGAAAACCCTATCGCTTTGCCAAAAGTCAGTTGCGATTTAGGGCTGCCAGCTCTGGGTTGGAAAATATATGAAGATTTTGGAGGTGGAGCCTGAGGAGGGTGGGGTTTGGGAAGGGACTTCAATGGGGTATAATACTCTAGAACAGGGGTGGCCAAACTGGCTTAACGTAAGAGCCACAGACTCAGACATTTTGAGAGCCGCAAGACATGAACAAATATCACACACACGTTTTTGTTGGACGATATGCAAATTTGCTTTTTATTAGCGTTAAACGAGACTGCCAAAAAATAAAACAAAAGGGGTCAAAACAGCTATTGATAATGATATTTATTTGTCCAATGATATTTAACTGTTTGCTAATGATATTTGTCGAAAAGGTGGAAAGAAAGCAAATGGATGGGGGAGGGAGGAAGGAAGGAGAAAGGGAGAGGTGGAAAGAAAACAACTTTAAGTTTGAATGTCTTCTCCAACCCCCACACACCTCCACACCAGCTGGCTTGTCTTGGAGAAGGGATTTAAAGAGACAAATGCCTTCTCCAAGCTGGGGAAGGGGGACGGGCTTTCAGAACGCATTTAAATTGCTTTCTTTCTCTGCTCCCTCCCCCACTTCAAGCCTACCCAGGAAGGGGAACACTGGCTGGGGAAGGGAAGACTGATCAGGGAGGCGGGCCTCCCCTTCACTTCCCCAGCCGCCCTGTTAGGAACCTCACAATATGTGTGAAAGAGCCACAGTTTGGCCACCCCTGTACTAGATCCAATACAGGATAACGTTTGGTCCTTTAGTTCCCTTGTCTATTTTTTTTTCTTATCCTTCGAGTCTGAGAGGAGAGCCTGCTATTCTCATCCCATTGGTACCCTCTCATTGCCTGTGTGCCAGCCTCCTCTGCCCCCGCCCCCCCGGTAAATGCACCCACATTTTTTTGGGGGGGAAGAACCGTAATGACAGGATTCTTGGTCTAATTCAGCACATAAACAGCAATCCTGGAGGTTATAAACCAGCATGGTTTCTTGTTGTAACTTATGTATGTAAACTGAAGTATTCAAAGATGTTTAGACCTTGATTCTCTGTGTTTGAGGTGCATATAATTATATATATAACACACACACTATTCTTGGACCTCATTTCCTCGCTTGCTGATAGGGTATCCAAGGGAGCAGTCCTGAGCAGGTCTACTCAAAATCCTACTCAGCTCTGTGCAGTGGGGCTTAATCCCAAGAAAGTGTTGTTAGGACTGCAGTGCAAATCATTAAGAAGGTACAGTTTAGGATGAAGATCCATAAATACTCTGTCATTGAGACAATTTGGATTTACTCCCTCAAAGTTCAGGGTGTGACGTCTACCTCTAATAATGGCAGAGTGCAAGCCAAGCAGCAGATGATAATAGAAGATTTAGTGGTGTGACTTCCCCAATGGCCATTTGAAGCAGACTTACCTCATAGAGATTTGTTGTGACCACCAACGGCATAAATTTGGCACTCTGACAAGCTGCACAACATGCCTTGACAAATGTTCTTTGGCTCTAGGAGCCAGCCCAAGCCAGACACATTTCCAGCTTCCAGGGATTTTTATTTTAATGCCCATATTTTCTATTGCTGCCCAGAAGCTACTCCTAAAACTCTTTTCACAGTTTCTCATAATTTGGCAAAATGGTTGTCATGTATAAATAAATGATAGGGTAATCATGTTTAAAATATTTCAGAGGACTGTGTACAAGACGACGACCCATGTCCCATTGGAGCTGGGACAGATAATGGATGTGGAAACATTTGAAAAATCTCGGCTTTATCAGCTGGATAAAAGTGCTTTCAGCTTTTGGTCAGGTCTCTACTCAGAGGTAGAGGGCACCGTGAGTATTTCTTCCACCCTTTTTTTGGTGTGTTTCTTATTTAGTATAAAATAGCTTTTCTAAGTAACGAGAAAGGGTTTTTAACCTAAGTAACAGGAAGTGCAGGACATCTTGCCTTCCTTCATAGTTTGACTCAATTAGACACTGTCGAAAATAATTTTTAACAAAATGTTGCTGGCGCTGCAGCATGGAAGTGTTCTGATCATTCCATGTTTGCACAGATTGTGCACAGGCCTTGGAATGGATCTTAGCCATGTAGAGCCCTGGACAGCGTATGTGTAAAGTGCCATCAAGTCAGTCAATCAATCAATAGACCTTTAATGGCATATACAACATATGGTGACCTCAACAAGGGGCTTTCAAGGCAAGTGAGAAGCAGGGGTGGTTTCCCGTTGCCTTCCTCTGCAGTCTTCTTTTGCACAAAGATGGCAAAGGCTCAGTCTTCTTTTGCACAAAGATGGCAAAGGCTTGGTTACAAAGATGGAAATGGCAAAGGCTCGGTTACTTTGTTCTTTTCAAGATGCTTGAACCCTTGTGCAAGCGTGTTCCATGACGCTGTGTGTTTGCTTTGCAGGTGATTCTACTGTGTGGAGGAATTCCTTTCCTTTGGTCTGTATCTGGAGAGATCTCTGAATACGCTGGCTTTGGACCAGAGTATGAGGTAGGCCCTGAGATTTTACTGAGCATCTGTATACTAACTACCTCATGCTAGATAACCCTTCCACTGCTATATGTGACTGCAGACGGGTGGCGGCCTAGGCTTTTTTGTTTTGAGTCCAGCAGCACCTTTAGAGACCAACAAGATTTTTGGGGTACAAGCTTTCGAGAGTCAAACCTCCCTTTGTCAGATACCTTTGCTATTACCTGACGAAGGGAGCTTTGAGCCTCAAAACCTCACACCCCAAAAATCTTGTTGGTCTCTAAGGTGCTACTGGACTTGAATCTACCTGTTCTACTGCAGACCAGCAGGGCTACCCTCTGAGATAAACTGTTTTGGTACTTACTTGATCGTTAGGGTTGCCAGCTCTGGATTGGGAATCATCTGGAGATTTTGTGGGTGGAGCCTGGGGAGGACGGGGTTTGGGAAGGGGAGGGACCTCTGCAGGGTATAATGCTGTAGAATCCACCCTTCAGAGCAGATACTTTCTCCAGGGGAACGTACTATAAATGCACGTTGATGGGGTCAGAACTGGCAGAGACTGACCAAGAGAGAGATCTTGGAGTTGTAGTAGATAACTCAATGAAAATGTCGAGACAGTGTGCGACTGCAATAAAAAAAGGCCAACGTTATGCTGGGGATTATTAGGAAGGGCATTGAAAACAAATGAGCCCGTATCATAATGCCCCCGTATAAATTGATGGTGTGACCTCATTTGGAATACTGTGTGCAATTCTGGTCACCACACCTCAAAAGAAATATTATAGTATTGGAAAAAGTGCAGAAAATGGCAGCTAGAAGGATAAAAGGGCTGGAACACTTTCCCTATGAAGAAAGGTTAAAACATTTGGGGCTCTTTAGCTTGGAGACATGACAACTGGGGGTGACATGGTCGAGGTTTACAAGATTATGCATGGGACAGTGCAGGTAGAGAAAGAAATACTTTTCTCCCTTTCTCACAATACAAGAACTCATGGGCACTCAATGAAATTGCTGAGCAGTTGGGTTGGAACAGATAAAAGGAAGTACTTCTTCCCCCAAAGAGTGATTAACACATGGAATTCAATGCCACAAGAGGTGGTGGTGGCTACAAGCATGGACAGCTTCAAGAGGGAATTAGATAAGCATATGGAGCAGAGGTCCACCAGTGGCTATTAGCCACAAGGTATAGATAGGAACTCTCAGGCTGGGGCAAGTGATGTACTGTATTCTTGGTGCTTGGGGGGGGGGCAACAGTGGGAATGCTTCTAGTGTCCTGGTCCCACTGCTGGACCTCCTGATGGCACCTGATATTTTTGGCCACCATGTGACAGAGTGTTGGACTGGATGGGCCATTAGTCTGATCCAACATTGGCTTCTCTTATGTTCTTATCTTGGTCATCTGGAGATCAATTGTAATAGTGGGAGATCTCCAGGTGCCCCCTGGAGTTTGGCAACCCTACTGATCACCTGAAAAGTACTAAGCAGAGTTATAGCTTTCACTGCAGTCCTAAGCAGAGTTATAGCTTTCTAAGCCTGTTGAAGTCCATGGGCTTAGAAGGGTGTAACTGTGCTTAGGCTTAGTGCAGAGGAATTACATGAATTTTTCCCCGAGCCCATCATTTGGTTTCCATAGCATCACACTGCAGCACTGCGTGTACACTAGCAGGAGCTGATTCAAACCTGACTCGCTCATTTTTTTTTTAAATGATTCTGTTCCAGCTGCATAGAATTGGTTTATTTAGAAAATGTGTGTGCAGTAAAACAGAACTAAGCAAATCACCATGCAGACAATTTAAGAAAAACCCAAATCATACAGTGAAAGCTTCAATAAAAACATGCCAATTAAAAATGGTCAATAAAAACACATAGAACAGTCTGAAATAGTATTAATAACATAATCCTCAAACTAAGAGTAGATGAGAACACTGCTTGAGAAATGATGAAAGCCCTTAGTTCCCACTCCCCACTGTTACCTCCGTCTTTATTTCATTCACCTTATTTATAGTCTGCTTTTCTCACAGGGACTCAAGGCGGATTCCTCCTAGTGAGCCAGCACAGTCACAAAAGTGGGACATCCAACAAACAATGCCGTTAGGGTTTTAGAAGTCTGAACCACTAGAAAGAACTGAAGCATAGCATAAGTATTCACACGGCGCATTAAGCAGTACAGAAATTACCTAAGTAGAGGAAAAGAAAAAAGAAGGGGAAAGAATTCCTTCTCTTTGTGCTGAATGTTGAGCTCTCTACCAATGCCTTAATTTGCTTCTTTTTCACTTTTCTTCTCTTTCCCCCCTCTTTTTTGTTTTGTTGCTATATGTATACTGTAGGTTGTTTTCTATATGGGGAGTGGGGTGTGTACTTGATGTTTATGTCTGGTTTTTATAATTAAATAAAAATTTATTTCAAAAAAAGAAAAGAAAAAAAGAAATGACCTAAGTAGGATCCTACTTAACACAGCAGTATAGACCACAGTCATTAATCGTTGCATATTTGCTGGGAGCTGAAGTCACACTTCCAGATTAGAAGCACGTGAGTGTTTGCCTCATGAATTTGCAGCCTAATCCGATGCATGTTCACTTGGAAGGAAATTCTGCTGCCTTTCATGGGGCTTGCTTCCTGGTAAGCATAGGTATGATTCCAGAGATAGGGCTGCATCCAGACCAAATGGGCCGTTTCCAGTGAAATGTCTCCCTTCCTGTTGCAGACCCACCTTGTGTCATTCCTCAGGTACCCTGTTCCCCAGGATCAGCACTTTGTAGATGTCAGTGGGGTGCAGTGGGGGGGAGAGGGCAGGAAGGTTCCATCCTGCCATTAGAAAATGTAGTCAGGATCCAACGTCTAGGGTGGTATAGAGGGGAGAAACAGACATAATTCATAGAGTTGGAAGGGACCTCCAGAGTCATCTAGTTCAACCCCCTGCACAATACAGGAGATTCACAAATACCTCACCCCCACACCCACAGTGACCCCAGTTCCATGCTCAGAAGATGGCAAAAAAACCTCCAGGATCTCCAGCCAAACTGGCCTGGAGAAAAATTGCTTCCTGATCCCAAAGTGGTGATCAGCATTTCCCTGGGTGTGTAAGAAAGGACCATGAGAACTAAGCACTGAGGCAACCCTTCCTGCCCTCCCTCTCATGATCTGCCTAAATTCACAGAATCAGCATTGCTGTCAGATGGCCATCTAGCCTCTGCTTAAAAACCTCCAGAGCCCACCACCTCCTGAGGAAGCCTGTTCCACTGAGGAACCTGTCAGGAAGTTCTTCCTAATGTTTAGTCGAAAACTGATTCAGTGCACTCAGGGCAATTGCGGAGGCCCGTAGACCAGTAGAAGAGGGACTACTGCTGACCGAAGATACCAGGCCTTGGGGGACAAAGAAAAAAGCAGAGTGCAAGAAAATCACTGCACTACCTGCTCCAGATACCAGGAAATGTGTAGCCTCCAAAGGGCCTCTGGGGCCATCTTCCACTTTTGGCATGTGGTGGGATTACGTCCTGTCCCATCTGCAGTGTGTGCGGGGATAGTGTTGCCCATCTCCAGGTGGTGGCTGGAGATGATCTGGGTTTACAACTCCAGGCGACAGAGATCAGTTCACCTGGAGAAAAGCTGGACTCTATGGCATTCTACCCCACTGAAGTCCCTCCCCAAACCCCGCCCACCTCAGACTCCACCCCCAGAATCTCCAGGTATTTCCCAACCTAGAGCTGGCAACCCTAGCAGTGGAGAGCCATGATGCAGTTGGCCTGTCAAGAGCACACAGAAACCTGCACAGCTGGCTGTGTGCCTTGGGAAAAGCTGGAGCCCATCCATAAGTCTAGAAACATTGTGTGTTTGTGTGTGTCTAATTTAGAATGCAACCAGTACCTGCTCATGATTTCTTTTTCTCCCCCCCCCCTTCTCCCCTCTTACGTTTAGATTAGCCAGTCCCTGGTTTTCTTGCTGCTTGCTACTCTTTTCAGCGCAGTCACAGGCCTGCCCTGGAGCCTCTATAATACTTTCGTGATAGAGGAAAAACACGGCTTCAATCAACAGGTAGGGTGGAATGCACAAGTATAGCTGCCAAGTGATGATCAGTCTTCTTCCATGCTGCTGCGTTCGTTCCCGTAAACAGTAAAATCTGTTTCTTTGTGTGTTGATCTGGCACAGCTGTCGTGTTCCCACGTTTTTAATCACTGAAAGAGTCATTCTGAAAGAGAGTGAACGATGGGTCCTAATCCTGTGGGCAGCCTTCTGCAGTGGTTAAATGTCTACCTTTTGTAGTATCGTCAAGGGAAATTGTCACTTTTTTTACTGTGCTTTAACTCACTACTGATCCTGACGACCGATAGCTCTTGTTTGTATGCAGGCCCAGACAGGTTTTAAACTCGCTTTGTTGAAACTGCTGCGTTCCTTCAGCTAGCTTCAAAATAGCAGATCTAATAAAGTTGTTTCTTTTCTTGTCCTTTCGCAGACTCTAGGATTCTTTTTTAAAGACGCTATCAAGAAGTTCATTGTGACTCAATGCATCCTGTTGCCCGTAACGGCGCTTTTGCTTTACATTATTAAAATAGGAGGAGACTATTTCTTCATCTATGCGTGGCTTTTCACGTTAGTGGTCTCTTTGGTGAGTATTTTGCTTCCAGCTCTTTGCTGTGCTATTCTGTTACACTAGGAAGAAGCTCGTTTCAGTCATTCATACAACGTCTCTGCTGAAGGCACAACTTTCTATTCCAAATCACTGTGGCCTTTCTGGATTGTCTTGTATGAATGTGGCTGGGCTGACTTGGTCTGAGCTATTTGCATAGTTTTACTGCACAATGATTTTGAGCATTTCCTTTGGTATAGAGCATTTTGGGCACCAGCCAGCCTAACCTCGGGGAGGGGCCGTGGCTCAGTGGTAGAGCATCTGCTTGGTATACATAACATTCCAAGTTCAGTCCCCAGCATCTCCAGTTTTAAAGGATCAGGTGGTAGGTGATGTCTAAGAGCTCTTTTATTATTATTATTATTATTTATTAAATTTATTAATCACCCAATTAATTACTGCAGGGCTCTGGGCGATGTACAATATGAATAGAAACATACACTAGTTAAAACAATTAAAGTCAAACAGCACATTTTAAAACAGATGGTGAACAAATTAATCCATTTTCAGACTGCTGGCCACTTCATGGGCAGGGGGGAAAGGGTAAGACAAATGTGGAGAGTGGAACAGGGTGCCAGCCAAGATGAAAACTGGCGCTATCCCCAACCAAAAAACCTGGCGGAACATCTCAACCTCGCAGGCCCTGCAGAATTTCACAAGGAGTTTCATAGACCTGCTGCCAGTCTGAGTGGACGATACTCACCTTAACGAACCAAGGGTCTGATAAGGCAGCTTCATGTGTCAGAGCTGAGCACTTTTTAGATCCCATGGTTTAAAGGGTTTAAATCTTACTCCGATGAACTGAAAATAAGTCCACATTGGCTGGATCTTCGCTTTCTTTGTTTCTCAGCCTGCTCTTTGCTTGGATCGGAGAGCCAGTGTGGTTTAACGGTTAGAGTGTCAGGCCAGGTGCTTGGAGACCCAGATTCAGATCCTCACTCTGCCATGGAAGCTTGCTGAGTGACCTTGGATCAGTCACCCACTCACCACCCAATGTGTCATTCACAGGAAGTGAGGATAAAATGGAGGGGAGGAGAATGGCGTATGGCATTCTGGTTCCACGCTGGGGAGAAAGTCATGGTAGATAAGAAGTAACTAAATAAATAATAGACAATAATTGCCAGGGCTTCTAGGATTCTGCGTTTTAAAACCTTAAAGTCAGAGGTCTGTATTAATGATTTTATGGAATACACAAAATGGCCCAATTCCTTCTTGGAGCGTTTATTTTTCTCTCTCTCTCTCAGACTTTGGATTGGGGGTTGTTTAAGCATTTTGGCAGACTGGGACAGTAGGCCCCAAACCAAAAGGATTGGATTCAAACCCAGCCCATCCACAGCCTAGCTACTTCCTCTGTCTGTTCTTCAAGGGATATTGAAAGAGGGAATTTGATACAGAGGGGCGGTTAGTGTCTTTTACAAGACAGAGTGTGTGTTTTGTCCCATCCCAAAAAGACCATCAGTGAGTCCTCATCCCCTACTTCGCAGCCCCAAAGTTGAAGGGGAGTGCTGGGCAGAACATGGCCTGGATTTAGTGACTAGAAAGGGGATGTGTGGGATCCAAAGTTGTTTCCATTCATATATTCAGAAAAATCATTTTTCCTGCCCTTCTTCCATTTTGTCCCCATAACAGCCCTGTTAGGAAGGCTGGGCTGAGAAAGAGGGAGTGGCTGGCCCAAGGTCACCCAGCAGGATTTGTGGGGATTTGGACTTGGGTCTCCCAGTCTAGCTACTATGCCAAGCAAACTTTATCCTGTTCAGGGAGGAACCTGTGGAGGATAGCCTTTGGAGAGCCTCCAGTGGTCTTCCAGCAGTAGCTGGACAAACACTTGTCAGGGGTGTTTTAGGCTGGTCCTGCATCGAGCAGGAGGTTGGACTAAATCAGGCCACCACCACCCCCAGCCTTTTTGAACCTTCAGGCACCTTTGGAATTCTTACACAAGCTGGTAGACACAATCACAAAATGGCTACTGCAGGTGGCAAAACCAGCCACAAAACCTCAGGGATCAAGGTTGTGTTTAACTCTATAATAGAAGCTCTTCAACAGTTCAAGCAGAAGTTCTGTTGAACAAAGAGGCCTTTTAGTCTGCTGGGCAAAAGCGTACTCCCACCAACTTTCTAAAAGCGCTTGGCAGGTGCTGCAGCACCCACGGGTACCACACGGGACTTCTGGACTCGATGGGCTGTGTGGCCCTTTCCAACTCTGTGATTCTGTGGATCCAGCCCAGTGTTACCTGCATGTTCAAAGCACTGAATGTTGATAAACTGAAGAAAGACGGCCCTGCTTTAACGCTTCTGCTTCTCTCGTAGGTTCTCGTCACCATCTATGCAGACTACATTGCTCCTCTGTTCGATAAATTCATTCCCCTCCCCGAAGGAGAGCTCAAGCAACAAATCGAAGCAATGGCAAAGAATATAGACTTCCCTCTGACCAAAGTTTACGTTGTAGAAGGTGAGAGGCGAAGTGGATGGGTGTGGTTTGGCTGGTCTCAGACTCTGAGCCGGGTAGAGATGAGGGTGTATTTATTTTGAGGGTCCATCTGCCCCCCCCCAAAAAAAAAGATATTCAGTGTGCCTCAATAAAATCTATAATATAACAATGACAAAGAGAAAGGGAAGCGGGCGTTATGAGTCAGGTGAGATAATGCTGCTGAGGATGCAGCCTTTAGGTGTTGACCATGGGAACTTTTTCACATGTGAGCCTTTGAAGAATACAGGCAGAACAGGTCTGTTTAGAAAGCCATCTCTGTTGTATTCTTCAGGCTCTCATGTTTTCATAAAGCTTGCCCAAGAATCATGGGGTGCAAGATTGAGCTGCTGTCTGCAGGAAGATGCGGCAGTTGCCTGTCATGTTCTTGTCATCGTTTTCTTGAAAACTTTTTAAAAACATTTGTCTGCTTTTCCCTCGATTCCTTCCTTCCTGCCCTGTGCTCTAAATACTGTTTGTCTGTGGTTTTAAATACGTGTTTCAGTTTTAATTTTTTAAGTATATGTTTTTATAACACTCTTTTTAACTGTTAGCCACCTCAGTGGCCTTTAAGGGCCAGAAAGGCGGGGTACAAATTTTGTAAATAAATAAATAAATTGGGTGGACTTGCCTTTCTTTCCTCTTGCACTAGTAAAAGAGTTAACAGATCTAATCTATTGGAAGAAATAAGCCCAGGGCACGGTGATGCTCTTGGAGAACTCAGACGTCATCCGAACATTGTTACGTGTTTTCTTTATTTATTTATTGGACTTCTATCCCGCCCTCCCCGCAAACAGGCTCAGGGTGTTGCATGCGTTTGAGGGAGGTTGTGTTTCGGGAGAAGGAAGATTACAGGATATAAGTAGGTTCCTGACTTGAGTAAAGGGAAACACATCCTTGGGATTCTGGAGTATGTTCGGCAGCTTGCATAGTAAGACCTGGTCCTCTCTTCCCTTCCACAGGTTCCAAACGATCCTCCCACAGCAACGCTTATTTCTATGGCTTCTTTAAGAATAAGCGCATCGTGCTTTTTGACACACTCCTAGAGGATTATTCTGCACTTAACAAAGAGCGTCCTGAGGATGCTGGTTCAGAGTCCCAGGTGGCTGGGGAAAACGGGGAAGGAACGGAGACGCCAGCTAAAGCCAAAGTGAGATTTGTCATTGGGGGAAGAGCAGTGGTTTCTGCCCTTCTGGAATTTGTGACGCCCTGTTTTTTGGTTCTCATATTACCCTTCATGGTCTCTCATCGAAATGGCCGATCCTGCTCAGCTTCCAAGATCTGAGAAGAGCGGGTTAGCCTGGGCTATCCAACTCGGGACTGCAGCATGGGATACCTGCCCTTTAAAGATCTGTTTACTGGCTTATGTAAGGATCAAGGACAGGTGTTGCCATCAGCTCTCTGAGAGTCACTGGCTTGGATGGAAGGAATATCCATCTAAGGAGCATGAATTCCCTGCCTCCCACCTTCCACCGAATCCCACAGTGCCCCACAAAATGGTGTTGTTGGGGGAGGGGGCCTCAGGAACAGCTTCAGGAGGGAGCCAGAGGTCCACGGGGAGAAGGGGGAATTGCAGAAAACTTCCACCTTCTTCTGTTCATGGATGCCAGCAAAGTTGCATAATGGTTATAGAGGACTGGGACTGGTGAGAGGCAGCTCAAATCCCCAGTCGTCCGGGAGGCTCACCGGGTGAACTTGGGCCCATTGTCCTCTTTTCAGCCTGGCCTACCTTACAAGGCTGTTGTGAGGGTAAAATGGAGGAGAGGACCACCCTACGCTCCTTGGGGAAAGGGCAGGTTAAAAATGTGGCAGAACTGACTGAGGACTGAGGAGACTGAGGAGAGGACCACCCTACGCTCCTTGGGGAAAGGGCAGGTTAAAAATGTGACAGAACTGGCTGCCTTCTATCGTATATTTTTAATGTGGATGTTCAGCCAGCGTTCATCTTTATATAAATTCAGTATCTTGATTACAGCACTCATTTTTGAATGGATTTTGTGTTTATATTGATATTTCACTAATCTGAACTGGGGTTCTATTTTTTCCCCCTTCATAGACTTCAGTAACATTATTTAAAATTGTTCTTGCGTGTATAGTGACAGCTTATTGCATAGATTTTCTTTTGATCCAGAGTAAGAAACAAGGCTGCAAAAACGAAGAAGTCTTGGCTGTGCTGGGCCATGAGCTGGGGCACTGGAAGCTTGGCCACACCATCAAGAACATTGTCATCAGCCAGGTGAGTGGAAAGTAACAGGGATATCAGGGGAGGGGCCGTGGCTCAGTGGCATGCAGGAGGTCCCAGGTTCAAGTCTCACCATCTCCAGTTAAAATGATAAAGTAGTAAATGATGTGAAAGACCTCTGCCTGAGACTCTGGGGAGCGGCTGCTAGTCTGAGTAGATGATACTGACCTTGATGGACGGACAGTCTGATTCAGGATAAGGTAGTTTCATGTGTTTGTGATATCTCCGTTTTTTTTTACTGTGTGTTCCTTTCTTGTTCTCTTAGAAATGAAGATAGTTCTATTTCTTTCCATGCTGCTGCCATTGATAAGGTGGATCCAGTTCTTCAAATACAGTGATATCCCTGTAGCATAAAAGTGGTGGAAGGGAATGAGGGCATGCTTTGAGTGAGTTTGAACACATGAAGGTGCCTTATACTGAATCAGACCCTTGGTCCGTCTAGGCCAGTATTGTCTACTCAGACTGGTGGTGGCTCTTCGGGATCTCAGGCTTGAAGTCCTTCACATTACCTATTATCTGTTCCTTTTAAACTGGTGATGTCAAGGATTGAACCTGGGGCCTTCTGTGTACTAAGAGCGCACGCTATGCATGAAGTAGATTCCTCCTCTGACATCTCCAGTGGAAGGATCTCAAGTAGCAGGTGTTAGGAAGACAGTTCTCTGGAGAGCTGCCACCAGTCAGAGTAGACAACATGGAGCTTTTTGGACCATTGGGCTGGTTCAGTATAAGGCGGCAGCGTATACTTCTGCTTTTGAAGGAGCCACGGCTCAGGGTAGAGCCATGGGTTTTGCGTGCGGAAGATCCCAGGTTTAATCCCTAGTATCTACAGTTAAGAAGACTATAGAGAATAGGAGCTAGGGAAGACCTTTCGCCTCCTGAGACCCTGGAGAGCTGCTGCTGGTCAGAGCGGACAATACTGAACTTGATGGACCAGTGGGCCTACCTGGTATAAAGCAGCTTTGTATGTTCATCACAACTTTTTGCAAAGGGTTTCATGGTCTGATTTTGATATTGTTAATGTCTTCCTTCCTCTCTCAGTTCTCTGTGCTCAGTTCTGATGGAGTGTGAGCTGGGGAAAAGGATGTGACCAATCCTTAGGATAGTTGTTCCCTAATTCTGTATTCATAGACTTCTTGCATTGTCCATTGGTTGTTTTGATGTGGTCTGATGGCACTGTTTTATATCCTGTAATCTGCCTGGAGT
The DNA here is from genome assembly GCF_001447785.1 of Gekko japonicus. NCBI lineage: Eukaryota > Metazoa > Chordata > Lepidosauria > Squamata > Gekkonidae > Gekko > Gekko japonicus. The sequence continues at coordinate 954,690 of NW_015170906.1, read as the reverse complement.
CTCAGGAAGAAAGGCAGAATAAAATAAATGAATAATAAAAGTAAATAATTTAGGCAACATCCAGCGGTGGTCAACAGCACTAGATAAAATGTAGCCCAAGTTTCCCTGAATAGCTTTGAAGAAATATCACTATTGTACAATATAGTGGGCATGGTATTGCACACTGAAGTAGGAGACCAATCATTGGAGAAATGGGCCTGGCCAAGAGCTTTTAAGTTAAACATCTTGAGGTCTCATTTGCTGCTGGGACTTTTAAGATTAGTTAAGAGTGACAGTTTTAAATCTGACTGAGACAGGCTACTGGAAGAGAAGATTAAATGTCTAAAAGTTACTGCTGATGTGTTAAACACACTAGAGTGTCAGGACTTATATTGCCTGATTAAAAGGTGTTTGAAAAAGCTAGATTGTAACAGTACTGTTGTAAGATCTCATAGGGTTTGTTCCTCTCTTGCTATTGGGATACGCACCCCATTGAAGATCCCATAGTATTTTCGGACTTTGATTGTGGCAAGATACAGAACGGCTTTTATGTTGGCCCGTCTGAATGCCTTTCCTCCAGCAGTTATGACAGGAAGGCACTTTGGCATAGCGTTCTCTGATAGATTATGTGCCTGTAGATTAGGGAATATTGATGCTATTGATCATATTCTCTTTGAATCGCTATGATTTTACATGTTAGAGATGAGTCGATATTTCCTTTGGGGAAAAAATGTATGCAGAGGCCAATGTTTCATGGTTGCTAAGTGACAAAAAGCGACAAAATATTTGGTAGTAGCGATAGCTCGTTGGACTGCTAAACCCCATTAGTATTTTAGTTGTGTTTCCTGTTCAAGACGTTGGTTGACTGGACAGTAACACAAGTATTGTACAATGTAAAGGTTCAGTCTGTAGATTCATGCATGCTCCAACGAGCATACGGACCTTCCACTAGAGCAGGCCTTTTGGCTCACCATTGCGCATGTGCATGCGCAGAGGGCTGAAACCTTCATTAAAAGTTAGTGAAAAAGGCCTTGAGTGTCTGGTTGCTCCCAAAGCTCATGCTCAGAGCACTACTGAATTTCGGGTATTTTTGCAACACTGAAAAAGAGCAGGATGATTTATTTAATGGACTTGTAACCCCTGCCTTTTTACAGCAGTATGCAAGACAGCTAATGGATATGCTTCTCTCCTCACCACCCCCAGATGAATTCCTTCTTGTGTTTCTTCTTGTTTGCTGTCCTGATTGGTCGAAAGGAGCTTTTCACTGCATTTGGATTCTACAATACCCAGCCTACCCTGATAGGCCTCTTGATCATCTTTCAGTTTATTTTCTCGCCTTATAACGAGGTAATGTAATGCTCAGAATCACACATTGAACTCCACGTGACACTTTATGGGTTTGTTTCCCCTCTTCAAACCATGCTGACACCAGAGACTTTAACCAAGAACACTCAAATAACTTAAATTTATATTCATGCCATATTCTAGTAGAGTGCTAAATGTTCTTTGAGAGTATGTAAGTAGTCTTCACCCACTCCTTTCCTTTTGCCATTATGCTTATGCTATAGTAATTCCTTTTTTTGCCATCAAGTCGCAGCTGATTTACGGAGACCTCATGAAGTTTTGAAGGCAAGAGACATTCGAAGGTGGTTTGCCATTGCCTGCTATCTTGGTATTCCTTGGTGTTTCCCCATCCAAATACTAAGCAGAGCTGACTCTGCTTAACTTCCGAGATCTGATGAGATCAGGCTAACCAGGGCTGTCCAGGTCAGAGCAATAATAAATTAGGCTGATTTAATGAAATCCACAACTATTATTTATTCTGTACAAAATGAAGTGTAATAATAAAATAACTAAAGAAGAAGCGATTGGATTTATACCCTGCCCTTCACTACCCAAAGGTGTCTCAGAGTGGCTTACAAACTCCTTTCCCTTCCCCTCCCCACAACAGACAGGGTGATAGGTGGGGCCGAGAGAGCTCTGACAGAAACTGCTGTTTTTCAAGAACAGCTGTGCCAGAACTATGGCTTGCCCAAGGTCATCCAGCAGCTGCAAGTGGAGGAGTGGGGACAAGGGGCTGAAGCACTGGGGCAGGGGAGCGGGGAACCCAACAGCATGTGAGGTTGGGGGTATTGAAGGAAAGAGGGGGAAGGCATGCCATCTCTCTCTCTGTTTCCCTCTGCAGAAGCCTACTGTTAACTGAAAACCCCTTCCCCCCAAAAAAATCTCCAATTATTTGACCCCAACTGTCAGTGTTTGCCAGTCGGCTTTCACCTCTGGAGCCTGCAGCGCCTTCCATTTTTTTCCTCCCAGCCAAGATCACCTTATAAAGGAAGGACAGATTAGAACCTAATTAGTAAATAATTTTAGCTATCCACGGAATCACATCCTCTGACCAACAAGCACATTATACAAACCCAGTACGTTATGCTCTGAGTTTAAATACCTACCCTCTATCCTTTCACTTACATCATGCATTGCATTTTGCATTTGTTTGCTTCTCTCCTGTGGGGGCCCAAAGCACCTTAGAGTGTGGTTCCGCCTCTTCTCCTTTTTCTCAGAACCATCACCCCAGTGGCATAAGTTTTAGGCTGAACAAATGCGACCCAGCCAGGGTCACCCAATAAGCTTCCACTGGGATTCGAACCGGGGTCTCTTAGGATCCTAGTCCTATTATTTATCCACTAGGCCATGCCAGGTCACAAATCTGTGCTCCTAAGGATGAAATATTATGGTCCACTTGGCTGTAAATATCAGCCTAGTCCATCTCACATTGGGGTCTTTAGGGTAAAATGGAGGAGGGAAGAAACATGGACTCATCTGTGAGCTTCTTGGGCGGGACTGTTATATCGTGGCCAATTGTGAATTTGTTGACATTGTCTCATTGTGTGGTATAGTTATTTTAACATGATCCCTTAAGGTAAAAGCCTTTTGTTTTCACTTTTCACTTGTGTTGGTGGTAAGGTTGCCTGGTCCTGTGCCAGGTGACTGACAGAGGAGAGTTACCGCCCCAAACGTGACGTGCTTGCGTCACCCAAAAGTGACATAGGCATATCAGTGACATCGGTGCAGGGGACGCTTTGGTTTTTTGGGTAAAACTCTATGGTAGAATTAGCTTCAAACCTTAGAGTTTTGCCCCAAAACCAGAGTGCTGCCCCCGGACATCACAGACGCGCTTACGTCACTTCTGGGTAACGTAGGCACATCCCCCCCCCACGTACCTACATCACCCGGAAGTGATGTAGGCATGGCATGCTTCTTCTTTCCCCTTTCTCAGAGCGTCCAGTAAGTCCCCTGCTGGGTTGACCTGGCAAGCTTAGTTGGTGGTTGCTGGCTGTGACTGGCCTAGCAGTGCCCAGACCAGGTCTGGCTTATGGTCTAACAAAGTTCTGTTCTGTTTTCATACCGATTGCTGTGGAATTATTACAGGGATTAAAAAGCCATCAACTGGGGAAATGGTTTGGTGGGGCTTTGAGGCACATTCTGGGATTTCACAAGAGTCCCCTTCTCTTTCTTCCACAGGTCCTCTCCTTTTGTTTAACTGTGTTAAGCAGACGATTTGAATTTCAAGCGGATGCTTTTGCCAAGGATCTTGGGAAGGCTCAAGACTTGTACTCAGCCCTGATCAAGTTGAACAAAGATAACTTGGGATTCCCCGTTTCAGACTGGCTCTTTTCTATGTGGCATTATTCTCACCCTCCACTGTTAGAAAGACTTCAAGCACTCAAGGATTCCAAGCAAGACTGATTGAAATAAGCCAGCCGGCTTAGAGGAGGAGCTTGTATCCCAAAATCGAATTCCTGGATTTGTTTTTTAAACTATATAATATATAAATACATCCATTCCAAACACACCATTCTGCATCAGCGACATTGTGCTCTTCACCTGATTTGAAACGAGCTCCTTAAAAACTTGTATTCAATTAACTGAAATGAATTTTAAAGTAAAATAATCTTGTGGGGGATTGAGTTGGGGGGATGAATGTAATGTTACAAAAATTCTGCTCATCACAGAACAGTTCTCGAGGAGGAAAGTAATTTGTTAGAACCTGAAGAGTTGCTTGAATTTGTGGAAGCTTTTGAATGTGACTCTTTGTACCTTAAGCACTTTTGTCTGGGTGTTCTGTACAGCAAACTTTGAGCTTTCCTACCTCATCCATGTGGGGTTCAGGACCTGGAAAATGCTCCCCTTTTTGACAAGTGGGATTCCAGCATTTAAACCAGAAGTCTGGATTTGAGAGCGTGGAGCTTTCCCCCTAGGTTCAAGTTCAAACCCACAATGAAAAGGCTACTATTTGCAGATAAAGTCATCTCTACCCTGCAGTGGGGACCGAAGAATAAATTCCAGCAATCTAATAATGAGTGTTTGAATATATTGTTGAGTATTGGGCTGGGAGTTGGAACTTTGTCTGTAGGGATTTCATGTGTGTATTCCCCTGATTTTGTCTGGGCAAAGTGGGGCTTGGGATGACAGTAACTAATAGAAGTGAATGTCAATCGATGACAGCCCCTCTCCCTAACAGAAGCCTTTCAGACCTAGATATGATGCTGAACATCCAGTTTCGCTTATAAAAGTGGCTGCTCTACATTCTCTTCCTTCTTCTGATGAATTTCTGCCTATGCAGAAATAAACCTGTGCAGCTCTTTCCTTGCTTGAGGTTATATTCACCTGTTGAATTTCTGCTTGCCACATAGCTAAAATCCCAGAAGTCCTGCTAGAAAAAAAAGTGGCCACCTTTAGATACTGATAATTCTAAAGAAAGATGTAACATTGGGACAAGGCCAGTTACTCTGCGCAGGCCATTTGGTTGCATATTGCGCACTGAAGCAACTGCAGCTGTTGATTTCAGAATTATGCTTTAGCTAGTCCTTGTTTTTCTGATTCCCTCCCCAATAGCCGTGAGATTCTACATCATGCTCTTGAATATACTTGCTTGGAAGTAAATTAGATTTACTTCAGCTGATCTCCCAATAACATAAAGCTTGATCCTATGAAACATTATGCATGCTTCCCTGAGTGTAAGTCCTAATGGGACATATGTGTGAGTCAATATTGCATAGGATTGTTTGTAAGCAGGAAAGCTGGCTTATGAGCAGTACTGCAAGACGGGAGGCCCTTTTACAGCCCTGTAGCTTTCAGTGGGAGTGATTTACGCCCATGCTTTTAGCTCCCCAGTGAAATCACTAGTTTTTGCTTCAGATCACGATAAAATGGATAGCCAGGGACACTCTGGAGACTAACAAGCCATAACTGGAACATAAACTTTCAGGGACATCTGAGGACAAGTGAATGCTTGTCAAAACCACTGTTAGAACAAAAATAATTTGCACCTAGCATTTCAACATCAAATCTTTAAGGCAGATGGATAATTCAGCCACACTTAAAAGACACTTAACCCTCTACCTAACCCCTTTGTTGCCAGCCCCAGAATTCTCAATTTGATTTCTATACATATCCTGAGGAAGCAAGCATTAACTCCTGAAATAATTGTAGTTAGTCCTGAAGGCCCGCCAGTGGATTTCTTTGTTAGGCCGTAAGCTGCCAGTGAGTTATTCTGCTGCTACAGCCTAAAATAGTCACCTGGAACAGAGTAGACCATACCTTTAGCTGGGTTTGTTTTGGTAATGAACAGGCTAGAAAATGGGAAAGTATCTCTTCAAAATCTTTTCCTATCGTGACTGCGCTCTGCGCTTTCAAAAGTGCGACTCTTCAGACAAAAGGTCCGCGCCCCATTCCTTTCTCTACGGCACCCCAGAAAGGGCAATACGTTTCCCTCTCCGAGGAGCTTCGCCTTCCTCTCTCAGAGCGTCGGTGTGCTACGGTGGCCGAGATGGAGCCGAGCCGTGTGCAGTAGCGCGGCCTCCACTGAGGGGCGGAGCTTGTGGAGGGTTCGGTGGCCTCGCGCGCGGGGCCGCCTTTGTCCGTCTGATTGACTTTCTCTGAGGCGCCACCGCAGCCGCCGCCGCCGCTGCTGTGAGGTGATGCTGGCCGCGGGGAAGAAGGCCGCGGTGGAAGCTGGCGGCAGCGGCCTCGGAACGGACGCCCCGCAAGAAGGAGCCGGCGCGCGCCCCGCCCCCGGGGGCCCTGTCCGACCCGCCGCCCAGCGGGCCCGCCGTGGGCTCCGAGACCACCGGCATCGCCGAGACCCCCGAAGGCCGCCGGACCAGCCGCCGCAAGAGGGCCAAGGTGAGTGATGCAGCAGCTGCCGCCTCTCCTCCTGCGCCCCAGGCCGCCGTGGCCGTGGGAAGGCACAGTCTCTGGCGCGCCCTCCAGGGATCGCGGAGGGAAGGAGGACGGGGAGCGGCGGATTTGGTCCCTTTCAGGATGTGGAGGGTGGTGGCGGCGGCGGTGGCGGCGGGGACCGTCGTCATAAAATGCCCTAGAAAGGCGAAAGCGAGAGAAAGGGATGCGGACTGATCAAGACATGCTGAGGTCCCATTACCAACAACAAAAATGCTGATTTAATTTATTGTCATTATTTGTATTTAGAGGCCCATCATAACTGAGCCCATAGACTGTGGGTCGCTCAGTTCGTGCATACATCCAATTCTGAAAGGGGGATTTAAAAAAAAAATAAGTGAATGTTAAACGTTTGGTTGTGTAAAAAGATTCTCCAGTGCTCTTTTTATGTGATTTGTGTGGTGATTCTCTAATGCTCTTTTTTATGTAGCCGAATATTAACATAAATAGTGAAGCTGTTATAAAAATTAAATACCTCTTTTTTCTTTTCACCCTTTTTGGAGTATTGGAAACAAATTTTCTGTGAATGTGATATGATTTCTGTATATACAAGACTCTTGTATATACAGAAATCATATCACATTCACAGAAAATTTGTAAAAAGAGCACTGTGGAAGTGTTATGTTTTACATGCTTGTGATTTCTTTTAATCTCATAAAATTAAACAAAGGGGGGGAGGAACATCTCACAGGTAGAAAAATAACACAATATGCAAACATATTGTGCTTGTCTCTTTCCCCCTACTGTGTTAGTTTTATGGAAAGTTTTATCTGTTACCCTATATATCTTTTTTTTACGCCATGTGACTTCTTTACAAATAGAAAGCTAGTGAGGAGCTTTGAATTTTACCTGTATTAATTTTCTGTTTGAATGGTGTTGCTTTGTGCGTGAGGGAAGCATTCAGAATTCTCTGCAAGTAGAGAGGTAATACTAGGAGGAGAATTGCCATATCTTCTATTGCAGGAGTAAGACAGGACTTTATTGCTTATTGTTTGCCTCTTAGAGCTGCTGGACATGTGGTGCTCTCACAGGTTTAACAAGTGATCCTGTGTATGGAGGCGACTCAAGGCATCTTAAAGCCTTTCTTAACTTTAAATTAGTTTTAAAGCTAAAATTTCACTTACAGGACTCCTGTTTGGGCTGCAACAGCCTTAGCATAGCTGTGTCCCTCTGGTATTCAGTCCTTCATGTGTTTACTTAGAAGTCTTCTTCATTGAGATTTACTCCCAAATAAACGGGCATAGGGCTGTAGCCCTAGATTACCTTGCCTTAATCTCAGAAACTGCTGATTTTTTGAACCTACTGCCTGAAATCCAGTCCAAAGAAATGGCACTACAGGACTGTTTCTAATAACTTGCCTGTCCAGCATAAATAATTCTTTGTTAATAGGAGAAAGCATTGAAATCTTTGTGCAGTTAGTCATATGCTGTGACAAAATGTGTCTGTTTTGTAGACTTGTATGCATAAGGGAAACTGATGGCTGCCGCTTTACTGATCCTATACATTCAGTGAAATGTGTGTAGTCATGTGATTTACTGTTGGGTCTTTATGCAAGGACACCCTCTGCATATCGAGCTAGTAATACAAAACAGCCTTTAGTTAATGCAGTTCATATGTGCCCTGCCCTAGTTCTCGATGAGGCACAACAGAGAGTACTTTTTTTTGAAAATGAAGATTGCAGTTGGATCTGCCAGAGTACTTAATAATTTACTGCAGAATTACTTATATTAACATATTTTCAGTGAATCGGTTCACAGAGTGCTCTAGTTGCAGAGCTGCTTTATTTCTGGAAAGCTTTGAAGTGTGATGAGACGTAGTGTATTTCTTCTCCTAGAGCCTTGTTCATGGCCAACAGCAGGTGACTAGGCGTTGGGGCTGGATTTATGTGGCTCAGTGCAGTTTTCCATCAGTCCTGGAATCCAAGGCCCTTATTGGGTATAAAAGTCATGTGTGGTGCACTGCTGCTGTACACAGGGCTTCAGTTTCACTGTGTGCACTTTTGGTGACTAGAATGCTGTGGGCTTTCTCTTGGGAGCCATGTAGGGAAACCTGCTTATTAACATATGCAAATCATATGTGATGAAACACATAAGTATAGGAAGCAATGTGCTCCTTACAGGTAGGCTGTCATGGGGTAAATTTGGTTGCATGTGCTTGTGTTAGGAAGTGGTAATAAGCCACAAGCATATGCTCACCATGTGAACGCACAATGGAAAAATCATCCAGGTTGTGATGGCACTGTTAGTATCCCGGCATTAACCATTCACTCCAACAGCACTCAATGTAGTGTAAAATCTCAGGCACTTGTGGACATTTTGCATATTTTTTCCTAGTGCTTGACTGTCCAGAAATTTTCTGGATTCCCAGTTGGCCTTTAGATTGTAGTAACTTTTCAAATTGTAAAAGTGTGGGACTGTGATGTGCATTCATGACATAACGTACAGTGGTTGTCTTCTGTAAATCTGGACTTGACTATGCAGAAAAAGGTTTGCACTGGGCAGTAAATTAGGTTCCTGCCCTCCCTCTTCATCAAGACTGAAGATGGAACTCTGTGACTCACTCAAATTAGTTGTGATGCTAAATTCAGGCATCTTATTTGAGTTTGATTTCTTGGCCAGTAGCTGGGACTACAGAGTATCAGCTTTCTTGAATCAGCATGTAAACCTGGTGCACAGTAGCCGGTTAGGTTGACTGTGATTCCCTGGGGAATTATCTTCCAGAAATAATTAAGGTGGTGTATTAATTTTCTGTGTCTCTTGTTTGGCAATTTGGGAAAAACATGCTGGGTTTTGTTCTGAATTGCTCCCCACAGGCATTTGTAATCAGTACAGACAGTGATTTTTCATAGTATGTTGGTACTGTCTTTCAGTTTTTTCCAGTAATGGCAATCAAATATTTCAGTATCAGAACAACCTAGTAAGATTCTTTTACCAGGGTTGTATTTCTTCCACGTGGAGCAAAACATGAAGGAGTTTGCTATGCTTTTAAATGAGTGATAGTTAGAAGTGGCACTTAGATTTTTAATGTTTGGATACCAAGATTTGATTTTGACAATCGAAAACATTTGCTTTACATCAAGACTAACTGTTTTTACCTGTGACATCCCATGTGACTTGCACTGGTAAAATCCTCTTCCTTCTGTCAATTAACTTATGGTGTCCTCAGTTCTTCTTTGAAAACCACATTTAAATTTGTTGGTGATGCTTTGTCAATGTTCAGCTTTGATTGTTCTCAGATTGCTGCATAAGAGCCTGCTATATCAGATCAGGGGTCCATCCAGTCCAGCATCCTGTCTCACATAGTGGCCAATTAGTTACTACGGAGGGCCAACATCAGGGCATAGAGGCCGCGGCCTTTCCTGATGTTGCATTGTGACACTGGTATTCAGAGGTTTGCTGCCTCTAAATGTGGAGGTTCCCTTTAGCCACCATGGCTAGCAGCCAGTGATAGACTTATCCTCCATGTTCTGCTTATAGGTGGAGTACAGGGAAATGGACGAGAGCCTTGCTAACCTCTCCGAAGATGAGTATTATTCTGAAGAAGAAAGGAATGCAAAAGCAGAGAAAGAGAAAAAGCTGCCTCCTCCCCCTCCACCACCACCACCTGAAGAAGAGAATGAGAGTGAGCCAGAAGAGCCATCTGGTGAGTAGAAGGCACCCAGCCAGCAGAGCAGCAGTTGTTCTGTATCAAAGTGTGCATGCTCTTTTGAAGACAGTAGGGTGGCACCCCCTCCCCAGAATGGAATAATATGTGTGATGGGCCACATGGGCAGTGCGTTGATGTGAGCCTGGAAAATGCCTTCTGTATGAGACATTTGGTCAGACTTCTTTTATGGTTTGACTGTACAGACTCCTTGATTAGTTCTCCCAATTTTAAGATTATATCTGCTTTGCAAGCATTTCAGTCTTCATTCTGTCTGTTTTCTACTTGAGAAGAATCTTGGGGAGTAGGTAATGAAATTCTCTGCCTTTGCTATGCTGGACATAGTTGCTTTTATTTTTTATTCATTTATTGGTACTTTGGACTCCTCCCTTCTCCCCAGATATTCTAGCTATTTAGTGACAGGTTTAGAATCCATAGGCCTAATAAACAAATTGTATTTAACTCCTCCACTGTACTCCTCTTCCTTGATTTGTTTTAAATAAATGTGTTGCCCTTTTTGTGTAGACTAGTTTTAGCATTCCCCCCACCCACCCACCCAAATTACAGACAAAGTTCAGGAAAACATTTATATTGTTAGCCCCTGAAGAGGCAATTTTCTGCTTGTAGGAAGTTAGTGATCGTGAGGTGCAGTCAGCAAGTTGGTAGCAGGTAATGAAAGCTTGTTTCAGCTTTTTTTATCAAGCCTCAGTCCGGGCAGCACTGTGACAACACACCGTTTTACCACTAAAACTAATTGAGATTATAGCCACAGACAGTCAACATAGTACCGTCACCTCTTTTGACAAAATTGCATCCATTCTGCATGACATGGTGTCCTTGAAATTTTTACATGGGTTTGGCAAGACTGCTGTATGTAGCCTTAGAACAAATTAGTATCTAGTCCCGGTGTCTGAACTGAGGGAGAAGATGCCAGTTTCAGTGAGTACAGTTTGGTTTAAGGCAAAGTGTTTTAATGCAGTTGACTGGCGTAGTTAGACAACATATCCAAAAGATCCATACAGCTACTTTTGGTGTTCCGCGCCAATATTACGCACTGAGAAAACGCAACTGTATGGCATTGATTCATTTATGAAGTCTTACTACTGTTTCATATATTATCTCACCCCCATGCTTAATCACATACTAAACTGCCATTTTGTTGGGGAGGTGGTAGCAGTGAGATGCCCACCTGATACAAAAATGTGAGTGTTGACTTTTTGTTAGTTGGTAGCCTTACTAATAAACTATCTCTGCCATGAATTCTTATTATTTTACCTAGGTGAGTAAGAGCTTAGTTTCCCTAAGGTAAGAGGAGGTAGATAGCCCAAAGTAACATACCCTTCATCATATGATTTCTTAACTAGCTGTTTCAGTATTTATTTATTTCATATGCTATTTATATTATTTCTCACTGGGACTCAAGTCAGATAATGTAATGTAAGTCAGCGCAATCAGTAACTTTAGGAGAAGGCTAATAAACAGTGTAATAGCACTAGGATTGCAGAAATCTGAAACAAGGCATAAGTATTAAACATGGAGTGTTAAACAATGCAAGAAATGGTGTTACATCTACTTACTTTACTTCTTGTTTACTGTTTTCACAACCAGAGTCATAAACAGCAAACCTTCATCCCACAAAAGGAGAGCCTAAGAATTACTATGAAAGTTATCATGTAACTTAACAACAGCTGACAGAAATTTTTGCCACACACAAAGTAGTTTATCTCTTAGCCAAGGTCATATAGCTTCTGAAGAGATAGTCCCGATTTATTAACAGAGAGATCAATTCAGCTCTTAGATCTGAAACTTTGAGGCAGTCAAAAAGAGTATGATCCACAGAATCGATTCTGTTGTTGCCACAATTGCAGAGTGCCACTGAATCTTTCTAACATCACTGCTGAAGGCAGGGCATTCAGGTGTGCAAGCACTACTGCCCTTCTCTACTTTGGAAGAGTTAGCTTAGATAGATGGTTTGGCATTTTTGTTGGAGGAAGAATGCCTACTGAGAAAAAGGAACACACTCTGCAAGCTCTAATCAACATATTCTCATAATCTAAGTCCCTCAGACATCTTCTAATGAGCTGGGTCAATTCTTGTCTACTCATTGTTTCTGTCACATCATGGACAATGCCCAGATGTGATCATTTGTGATCCAGTAATCTGTCTCAGTCATGTGTGATAATCCAATTTGACTAGTCTGAGGAGGCTTGTTTCTGGATTTGATTTTAGGATCCTAATTTTCAGATTGAATGCTTGGCCCCAGGTGTTTGCTTCAAAGGACATCTCCCGAACTTCGGCTCTCAGAGCTATTCCAGACACACATTGAGGGATTCTCAAAATATTATATGGGAATCTTAATAGTGGTCTTTCGATGTTGTCTGTTACCGCTCCGATCCAAACCGTGGCAGCATATAGTATCTGCCTAGAGACTTTGTGCTAAATACCTTAACTGCAACAGGAACATATTGGCCATCAAAGGCGTAATAAAATCTTGAGATGGCCTTCCCAGTACTCATAGGAACTCTTACAAGAGTTCAAGTGCACCTTCCAAAAAGGCTTGCTTGAAAAATAACTCCTAGATATTTGAAATGTTCCACTTGCTCCTTGGATTGACTTTCTACTGACCACTTGTACTTATTTATTACATTTACAGTTGTTACATTACATTTTAAGTTGTGCATTCTGTAAGAAGGGGGTAGGTACATGCTTGCATACCTCTCGGTGGCGATGAAAATTGACTTGTGCAAAGTAGTCATATCGTGGAAAGAATGGAAATCCAAGATGTACTGGTGCAGAAGGCAATACATCTCTTCTGTTGTACCTTCTATATGTGTCAGGCTTCAGAAGGCAGAGGTGTTTGTAAAATACAAGTTGGTCGAACAATTGCATATCTCAGATTACATAGGAAACATCTTAACACCCTTGCATGACTAGCTAACCTATCTATTGCATAATGCTTAGCATTGTACACTCATCTGAACATTCTAGTGAGAAGATTAGGCAGTACGTGAGCATGGTGTTTGTGCTAGTTGCACCTATAGTTTAAAATTACACAAGCATATTAGAGTTTGCTGAAAAGGTGGCAAAGCATATTAGTAACTGGATGTTCTGTTGCAACTGTATTGCAGTTATTTCTACAGACCGTAAGTAGGAAACTCTCTTTATTAAAACCAAGATAAGATGTTCCATTCTAAATACTAACATGTCACTTTTGTCTAGATTGAGAGAGATTAATCTCCAACAGTTGGGAACTTTTTCATAATCTTTTTGCTGTCAGCTCATCTATCAACATAAATATATTCTTTCAGCTTAGCTGTCAACATAAATACTTACTGGAACACGTGCATGTTGCCCTCTTTTAGAGTTCAGATAGTTCAGCTGTTTCTTCCATTGTTTGTTTGGCTGTGCCTCCTTGTCCTTATTCCATTTTAGACATGCTTCAGCTTTATGCACTAACATGCTGCTTGCCAAGTCGCCTGCCCATGGTCTTTTGTGAATTTATACTTAGAATTTTTAGGGTCATATTCTGCATTCTCGCACAATAGATATGGTAGTCCCTTCACCCGCACTGCTTGTTATAGTGCAGTGGGGATTTCATTTTGGCTGTGTTGTCATGGATGATGGGATAGTAAGATATTGAAAACACTGGCCACTCCCAGCACTCTGCTGTGACAAGGAAGGCAAGAATTAGGTGAGTCAAATATGTATATGGATCATAAATATGCTTTGTTAATTAAAGTGTGTAAAAATTTCTGAATAAAACTTTTATATCCCACAATTGTGTTCCTGTGATTTTTTTGGTGTGTTGCTATTGTGTCAGAAATAAGAACTTCAGATTCAATACAGAACAATTAAATAGTTCACCATGTTGGGGTTTTCTTAGGCCCATAAGTATTTGGTGTACACAGGAACAGTGGATTAAAGAGAAGTTGCTAACTTCCTTTTTTTTTGTCAGAAAGGGGGTTTAAGCTTTTGCTATAGTTAGAGCATGTGTGAGAATACAAACCTTGCAGGAGCAGATGGATATAGAAATGACCACTCTGTTTGATGCATCCTGAAGTTAAGAGTAATACTTTCTGAACTTAACCAGTTGGGGGTTTGGATTTAGTAGTACAGATGGATTCTGATTGGAAGGTGGAGAGGCAGAGTAGTGTACTGGTTACATTGCTGGTCTAGGAATTACAGAGACTTAGAGTCAGTGCTGTGGGTCCAGTGTAGATGCAGTGCCAGGTCTCCACAAAACATCACTTGAAAATCCATGATTTGCATGTTCTTACTCCAATTTTCCCTTACCATTTTTTTCGTAACATTAGCCATGGTTTTGTATTACATATACATACAACACAAGCCAAAGCACTATACTTTCTCAAGCTAGATATTGGAAAGAAGAGGTTGAAGCAGGTGTGCAAACTTCTACCTGTGAACCTGGTTTGTACTGGTTTGTGTGTAATGCAAAATTGTCATTAATATGGAGGGGGGCGACGCAGGAACACACACTACATTTGCAGTGGATTTGGATCATTGTGGGTTAGTCACTCCTTAGTTTAGTCTACTTGTCAATATCGATATGAGGATAAAATGGCAGAGGGACACAAATGAGATAAACAGATTAACTGATACAAAAGATAACATGCGTTTGAAATTGTCCCTTGGGTGTACCAATGGCTGGCAGATTTTCTCTTCTGATTTGTCTTTATACGTTAAGCTAAGCAATTAAAAAAAACTTTGGCTAGGAAGACTTGATAGGTACACATATTGATAGTAGTGTTTTGAGGACTCGACTTGCTCTTTTGCAGTGAATAAATAATTTCATAGTTTTCTCAGAAATTTGTTTTGTGTGGGAGGAGCAGAGATGGGTGTGTGTTAGTTTTAGGTGGCAGTGGTACTTCAGGTATGGGGATTTCTCTGTGATGTGTTAACAGAGTGCTGGTTCACATTTTCATAACAGAATGGAATTTTCTACACACTTTATCTCCTGTGATCTGTTTTTCCATTTGGTGTCAGTAGCGGACAACTATTTTAGCTGAGGAATCAGGTTCAGTAATCATGCTGGGCTGGGAGCCAAGTACCTCCAGGTTTTCTCTCGTCTTCTGTGCTTGTGCCCTTTGCATTCATCCTTCTGTGCATCCCACTGTTTGCTTCTCTTGCCTGTACTGCCTCCATCATGGTATCTCATAGCATGCGCATGTGGAGCTTCTCTTCCTGTCCTTATAAAAAAAAAAAAAGGCAAAATGAAAAATGGGGTGGTGGCCTGATAGCCATACCATGCAATGTGTCTTCCAGAAAATCCAAATGCCCAAAGTAAACATGCCCATATGTCCCCTCTAGATTTCTCCTCTGCTCTTTGGAAAGAAGACAGAAGCATAATTGAAATAGGTGGCAGCTGTGTTGGCCTTAGTAATATCACTGAACATTGTCTTGGCTAGTAGATATCCCTGGATACGTAAAGGTTAAACTTCAGTTGTTCCGAATGAATTTTTCTCTACATGGAAAAGAAACGGTTGCTGTCACAGTATTTAGGTTGTAAGTATTTAGTTATTATACCAGAGTCTCCCTATTGCCCTGTTTCAGCAAAACTTACAAGTGTACTTTGCTGTTCAGAATGGTTTGTTAGTGGATGTTGTCCTGAGATGCTATCGAGGTCAAGGGTGCAGGCCTAGAAGGTCCCTCTGCACTTAGTGGCTCTGTAGGCTCCGGATAGTTTGGAGTGTGGGGCTTCCACTATCTTAGTGTTCTGAAGGAGCCTTGATTGATGTAGACTAGAAGAGTAGCTGAAGGTCATTAGCGCATTCTTAACCCTTTTCCTTTTGGAAGTGACATGTAGTCAGAAGAAGCAGAATGCATCTTGTTAGATGCTGCACACTGTGAGACTGTATTCACTAGTTGGTTTTCTGCAGGAAGATCAGCTGCTTAAAAGCTGTAGAATTGCTTTATATGCTGAGTTGTGTGTTTGTCACACTTGCATCTCTGACAATGTTAGAAACTCAAAATACTAGTGATACATGGGTGAATACTTGCACATTCAGCCGAGCATTGTGTCGCTGGAGGGTACACACAGCTTCAGTGACCTCTGAGCATTAAAGACAAAAAATATTTCCTGGTTTTGTGGTAGAGAAGGAAGACAGTATCAGGCTTTTCCCACCCTCTTCAGAATGGTTCATGATTGTGAGGAAAGCCTTGCCAAGACCATCAGATCCTTGGTGTTTAAAACCCTTGGTTAGACTACTGAAATACATACTCTTCCTATTGGTACCAGGAAGTGTACTCTTCATTTTGCTGTGATCTGTTATTAAATTGATTTATTAGAATTAACCCACCAAGTGCAATACTGTGTGTATCTATTTTTCCCTCATTAACAGTCTGACAAAGGGTTCCAACAGCAAGGATGAAGCATTAGAAGACTGCAAAAGTGTGGTGCTCTTGACACAGATTCCACACGATGGAATTCAGACAATGTTTTTCCCCCCTTCTAGTTGGTGAACTAATAAATCCCAATCACCAACTATCAGGCCTTGATATCCCCAAATGACTTTAACTTATGGAGTAAGGTCCCTGAGATCTCCTCTTTCCTTCCACAGGGCAAGCAGGAGGACTTCAAGACGACAGTTCTGGAGGGTATGGAGACTGCCAAGCATCAGGTGAGGGTGGTGTTTGATGCTTGCCACTTAGCCAGAGCCCCCAAATCAGGGATAGACGCTTGCAAGTGGGTGCGGGTGGCCAGGCATTAGCATGAGGGACAGAAGCTGTGTATTTGCCCACTGCACAAGGGAGGGATAACTTGGTGATGCGGCTGGAGAACCTGAGATTAAAAACTACTTGGAAATACTTGAGGCAGGTTTCACAGCGCTTTGCTCTTCCCAGCACTGAGAAATCCAAGCATTGAGAAATCAAAAAGGCAGTTCGCCTCCCTCTCTTCAGAGTCGCAGGGTCTTTTCCATTGCGCAGGAGTGGTATCAAAGGGGGATGCCCTGGTTTCTAGATAGTTGCTCTGCGTTTTGATAGAATTCATTGCACATAACTTCTGTCTCGAGGTGTATTCTGCAGTTTCAGTTTGTCTCCTTTTTAACAGCTTATTTAAGATTGCAGTCATAATAGTAAAATAGTCCCACTCAAAGTTGGTCTTTAATTCAGTCTAGTTTTGTATCTGAGGAGCTGTAATTCTCAAGAGCCCTTCTGACTCTTGAAACCATACCTGATCAGGCTTGTTTGAAATATTAGAGCCTAGTTATATTTGGTTACCAGTGCTAATAAATAAGACTTCCAGATACTGTGGACTTGGGGGGATGCAGGATTCCCCCCCCCCCATGTTTCTTCTCGAATGTATCTGCAAACTAATATATGTTGTATCATGTTTAATTTCTGGAAGGTGGGCTTTACTTGTTTGAGTGAGTGGCGGATTGGGTGCATTTAAGGGATGACATGTAGAAAGTTGAAGGCTTGTCCTTAAATCTCCTAGGAAAAACAGTGTCCAGAAAACGTTTTCCTTAAAATATCTCATGTGGAGAGGAGGTTCTTGAAGGCTGTGTAATAATGACTTTTGAATCTGAGTGGGGAGAACTTTTCTCTGCTGTAATTCTGATATGAGGCCAAAGAAACTGACTACCAAGCATCATTTTGTCCCAGTTGTTCTCAGTAGAAGTGGGTCCATGCCATTGCTGTGTCAATTTCCTCCTTCTCAAGCCTTGAGTCTTTCCCCCAAGGAACTCAACTTGTTTTGAACCCAAGGAGGCCTTGCTTCCTTGCTTTCCATGTGATCTGCTTGTCTCCATGGTTGAGATAAGCTAGGCTATCATTCTGTATGTGTTACTTATGGGAGGCTCAATCACCTGTCTTGACTTAGTGTGGCTTGCTGTGATTTGAGAGCTGCTATTCTAAATAAAATACTTGAAAGCTGTAGTAGTTTAAGTCAGGGTATATTTAGTTTCTTTCACGGTAGGATTTGGTAGGATTTTGCATGCTTAGTTGCAATATAAAAGCCCTTCCTTGTGTTCTTGCATATGAAAACATGTTTTTTTGTACTAGAAAAGAGTAGGAGTCCAATAGCACCTTAAAGTACCTTAAATAGCACCTTAAACTTAAACTTAATAGCACCTTAAAGTACCTTAAAGACTAGCAAAATTTGTGGCAGAGCATGAGCTTTCATGAGTCACTGCTCACTTCTTGAGATAACTGAAGAAGTGAGCAGTGACTCACAAAAGTTCATGCCCTATCACAAATTTTGTTAATCTTTAAGGTGCCACTGGACTCCTGCTCTTTTCTACTGCTGTAGACAGACTAACAGTTATTCATCTTGATCTCTGTTTTTTGTGTTACTGAATATATTCTACACCACTCACTTAAATTTTTACGTCAGTTCCACAGTCTGCAATGATTTCATAAACAATAGAACACAAATATTTGTTTAGCAGCTAACCTAAGGATTTAAAGGTTGCCTTAAGGACCCTATGTTGTGTGGAAAGGCAGCTTTAAAATGTTCTAAATAAAAATATGGTTCATATTTTATGCTCTATTTATGTGACTGGTTGTAATGACCTTTGGCCACATACAATAAGTGCTACTATTAAATAAAACAAATACATGTAGTTTGTTATTATTCAAGGTTTTGTGTACTATACACAAATGCCAAGCATTGTGCAAAGATGCTGGATATTATTCCAGGGCATACATTTACCTATATACTTATTTGGCATGATTCTATTTATGCCATACAATTTGAAGCTTGTCTTTACTAGGGATGGGCACAAACCAAACCATGAAGCAAAATTTGTCATGAATCTTGCCCTGTTTGTGGTTCGGGAACAAAAGTTCATGTGGTTTGTGGATGGAGCAGAAAGCAGAGACTCCCTTTAAACCCCTGCTTTCTGTTCCCTACAAAAGCTGCAAAAACAGCTGAGTGCAGGGAAGTGCTGATTTGGGCTGTCTTCTGCAGTCCCCTTAAAGTTTAAAAACTGCTCTTCTGTTTTTCGGGATTTCTGCAATCCCCAGTTGAAAGGGACTGCAGCCCATTTCAGTGGGGTTTAAAAGGCCATGTACTGGTTCGGTTCATGATTCTCCCACAAACTGAACTGCATTTTCCTGGTTTGTGCCCATCCCTAGTCTTTGTGTGCTAGAAAATGTGAAAGATTTCACGGTACCCAGTTCTGTACTAGAGGTCATATTTTAGTGTTTGCTGTATGCAGTCCTGAACGCACAAGCATTCACCTCCCCTTCTTGTAACTTTGTGCATTGTTGTATCACGTGCTCTTCATAAAAATGAAGCTGTAAATTGCATAACTCATAGCTAAAAGTAATGATGAGTCCAAAACCTGTGGACCTCTGAACATGTATGAAAGTATAATGTTGGAAGGAGGCACATGCATTTTAAGGCACTTTTCATACATGGATCTCTTGTCTGAGGTGGATGTATGTATTAGAATTTACTGCTTTCTTGCACATGCGTGTGATTTTTCAGCATATTCAGCTTTAGAAAGTTTACTGACAGAAGATAATGTCCATGTTAGAGCCCAATCGCATGCCTGTTTAGTCAAAAGTAAGTCCTGTTGAATCCAGTGGGGCCTTTCTCACAAGTAAGCTTGCAGCCTTTGTAAATTACTTAACTCCTGTGGTTCTGCTCTGCCTTTGGACTGTTTCACTACTAGAATGCAGATGAGGATTGTGTTTTTGAGTGTTCATTCACATGAAAGGGAGCCTCTCTGCAGATAAAAAATAAGCTTATCAGGAAGGCACTTCTCCCTGTTATATTCGTTTTCCGTAGTCAGGGAGTTTTCAGATACGCATGAGGTTTCAAATAGAAGCTTCGCTACCTCTGTTAAGTAGCCTATTCTTGCAAAGGCTGTATGTAAATGATTTTGGCTGCAGAAGCTCAAGAAAAAGAGGCTTCTTTAAAAACCTTAGCATTGACGTCCTTAGAATAGGCTCTCTTTATTGGTAGTGATGGTGGTATGTTTACATTTCTGAAATCTCTTTGGTTTTCAGGTAGCAAGGTAATTATTTCCTGAAACAAAATGAGTGAAAAGTCTTGATTTTTACGTAGTACATGAGCTCATCAGATCGTGTCTTCCTAGAAATCTGTTGTCCTGGATGGATACTTAATCTTGGCTAGACAGGGGCCCATTGAGTAAAATGGAAGCATCTAACCCCGTGGTGTTGCAGTGGCACGTGTGGACTGGAATGGAAAGGAGACCATTGGGAACTCTGGGCCATGATTAAAATCTATTTTTTAAACCTTTTTCAGAATTGGAAAAGTAGAAGCTTGCAAGGATGCTTTATGCGCTGCGCTGCAGGATTCCAAAGTTTTTAGGCATTCTTGTAACAACCCACTTAGCATTTCTTTACCCTGGGACAATGTGTTAAGTGAAGGCAACCTAGAGATCTGTGAGCAGAATTTAATTTAAAATGCCACCTTTGTATTTGCTACAGATGGTCAAAAGTGTTTGTAACTAAATGTTTGTCACCATTGCTGGAGATACTTCTGACATTAGCCAGTGCCCTCTTCAGAAGCCTTCCTCACAACTCTGCAGACATGGTTTATTGCCCACAGTGCCACTAATGGCATATGCTGAGGCATAGGAAGCTTATCTGTCAGAAATTCAGCTACATTCGTATTTGAGCAGTGGTCCTGCGTCTGTTTCCCTGTGGTGCAGCCCTCAGTGCAAAAGCTATCTTGTATAACGGAGGAGGTAGCCTTATTTTTCTGTAGCACCTATAACTCCTTAGCAGTTGGTTGATCTCCATTACATGTACAAATGCCTGTAGAGCTTGCAAACGGAAATGACATGTTTGATTTCCTGCCTGAGTTGGGTGGACATTTAAATTGAAGCTGATGTGTTTGACTTTGGGGGGGGGCTATCTCCCCCTCCCCCAGTTTAGAGACATTAGTAGTACACATTAAGTGGCTTTGAAAGAGGTAAATTTCTTCCATTTTAGTAAATTCTTCCCCAAGTATGAATGGGTGTGTGTGATTGCTTAGGAACAATTATGGAACAGTGTCCCCAAGGAGCAAGCCTGCCCCCCCTCAGTGTTGATCTTAAGGAGGTAGTTGAAGACAGTTTTATTTAGGACTGCATTTTGATTGATTTAGCTTTTATTATTGGCAGTCCTAATTGGAGTTTTTAAACAGTGACTTTTATGGGTTTCCTAATTGTTGTATTGTGTTTTTAATAGAGTCTTATATCGTAAGCCGCCTGGAGTCCTGCCAGGGAGAGAGGTAGCTAATAAATCTCTTAAATAAACACACAAAATAAATTAGGTCAGCAAAATGTGTGGGGTTCCTCCCATCCCCCTCTTAATCAAGCGAGGATCAGTTATGAGTAAGAGAACTACTACAAGTTGAACAAGGGCCTTGGGACACTTCAAAGGCTAGCGAGCTTTTATCCTTACTTGAGCATTCGTGGGCTAGAGCCTACTTCATCAGATCACGTTGTAGGTCCTTACTAGTCATAATAGATGAAATTCTTAAGAAAATGTTATAAATAGGAGTACCAAAGATCCAGTGTGGGAAATAACAGGCTACTGCTGTAGAATTACTACTACAAGCTGGTAAGCTTTTAGTGGACTACAGTGGAGGTGAGGTTCTTTAATACTTTTAGGGCTTTAGAAGTAGCAGAGGCTCACAGCTGACATCTCTGTAACCCATGCAATGTTAGTTAAAGCTGGAACTCCTCTGGCTTTTAAGATTTCTGCAGTGTTTTAAGGCTTAATCTGGATTAGATCTGTATTTATTTAATTGAAGGCTCATCAGATCACTCCTTAGGAACTAGTGTTACTTTTCTCATATTGATGGGGAAATCCTCAAGATTTTATTGTTGTTTCTGGCAATACTTATGCAAACTTTTATATATATTTTGACTGGGATTTAAGCACTTCCATATGTTTCAATGACTGTTGGAACAGCATGTGCACTGTTCTCATTGCAAGTTTAAGCATGTGCATAAGTATTTGTAGGATTGGTCTTTAAGGAACTCTGGTCTCTGTAGCGTTCTCTGTTAGAACTATACCCATTTGGTATAGTATACTCTGTTAGAACTATACCCATTTGGTATAGTACAGTAATGCCCCCTGGCCAAACTGATTGTGCCCTTTTAGCTCTTAACAAGACTGAACTACAATCATTCTGTACCTCTTGAGGCTTTGACCAGACTTCAGTTATTCCAGTTCTGGAAACAGGAGTAATGCTAGTTCTAAAGTCTCTCCCTGCCCCGTCACCCAATTAAGAAGCCTCCTGTCATTTTTTTTAAAAAAGATGGCTTTTCATAGTGTAGATAACTTAGGCATTGTGGGTAGAATTCTTGGATAAATGGGAAATTGTGCAAGAATCCACATGTTATAATAGAGGTACTTAAAGATGAAGAAGGTTTTAATGTAGTCAGAATTCTTACCACCCCTGTTGGTTGCATCCTCAACCATCCACACAATCGCTCGGGGTACGATTGGGGATGGTAGCATGACATTAAGGACTTGTGTGTATGTATGTACAGAATGAACTCGGCAAAAATAAAATCAGAAAACCTTCTTGATAACCTTTTGTGATGCATGTGCTTTGGAGTTCTTGATTATGCTGTAAGTGAAGTTTTTGAGGTTCTCAGTTAAATGATTAATACTGTAAATGTCCCTTGATGTGAGATTCTATGCTTGATCCTGGGGCCTGATCCTTTTCTTATGGCCCTTTCCCACAGTAGTTCCAGACAGTTCATCCTCCGCTGGTGGTCTGCAGTTGCCGCCTTTCTTCTGCATGCCCCTGAGTCTTCATCTCAGTGGCTTGCTGATGTTTGTGACTGTTTCACACCAGCTCTTTACTTCTTGAGATCCCAAGTCTGTTGCCTGGTCATGCTTCGCCTCCCAGTTGCTTCACTCACTTTTGTTCCTAGCTGCTGCAGAGAAATGGCTGTGCGATCACCCAGGAAGGGAAATTTCATACAGGCAGCCAGAGTGCCTTCCTCCCACAAAGCACTGCCAGCTGATTGTTGGTGCTTGTTGGTTTTGTTGTATTTGTGTCGAGTACATTTTGTATTCAGTAGTTGTCTTAAGTTATATATTTCTTATGAAAAGAACTAAATTTGGAACCTTTAAAGGCACTACCGTGGAAGGAAGGATGGAATGCCCAGTGATTTGCAGTAAGGTGTAAGTTGGATGCTGTCACACTGCCTACATGTTTCAGCTGGGATCAAAGGTGACTCTGTGGTAGCAAAATCTTGGCATTCTGGGTGCTTTTGCAGTACTTGTCACCAATGCTCCCTCTAAGCTGTGGAGTTCTGTGAGCAAAAATTCTGCTTCATGAGCTACTGGCATTAAAGTTGTGAGCAAGTGATTTGGCTCCTGCATAAATTAGTTTGCTCTGGAGCCATTCTTCCTGAGCTAAGACAACAATGTGTGAGCTGGAGGCTAAAAAACTGTGAGCTAGCTCACACTAACTCAGCTTAGAGGGAACACTGCTTGTCACATGTCTGGGTTTTTTTCTCCTAGGTGTGGAGGGAGCAGCTTTCCAGAGCAGACTTCCACACGACCGGATGACGTCCCAAGAGGCAGCTTGTTTCCCAGATATTATCAGTGGGCCACAGCAGACTCAGAAGACATTCCTGTATATCAGAAACCGAACGGTATGTTGCTTCCTAGAGGCACAACCCTCTTTCCCCCTTTGTTTTAAAGAGCTTTGTGGGCAATCTCAAGGTTACCTCCAGATGCAGTTGCTTCAGTCTCCAGTTTTGTATGTGCAGCCTGGTTGTCTTGCTGTACTGCATAGGACCCAGGTCAGTATCTAGAAATGGAGCCCTCCATTTCATCCAGTTTTGGTGGTGGTCTGAAATACATCACATTATCTAACTGAAGACTTTTTAAGTGTGTGATTTGCCAAATTGTGGTGTTGACTCAAATTATTTATTTATTTATTTAAATTTATAAGCCGCCCTCCCCATGAACGGGCTCAGGGCGGTGTACAGATGGGGCCAATGCCCAATACTTAAAACATTAAAACTGCATTTTAAAAACATTCAATACAACATAAGTGCTCTCCACAATAACTAACAAGGGAACAGATGACGTCATGAGGATGGTATCCTTAGTGGCCACAGCTCCACGTAGTACCACCATTTTAGTGCTCACGGCGAGTTGGTAATAAAGGTGATAAAGGGCTAGGACAGATAGTAATAGTTGTAGACAGATAGTAACAGTCGTGGCGGCTCCTACTCAAACGCCTGGCGGAAGAGCTCCGTCTTGCAGGCCCTGCGGAACTGTGCAAGGTATCATGATTAACCCAACGCCCTTACCTGGATAGGCCAAGCTTAGAAGCTGTCAGTATTTGGACAGGAAACCACCAAGGAAAACCAGGGTTGCTAGGCAGAGGCAGCAATGACAAACCACCTCTGAATGTCTCTTGCCTTGGAAACCCTGCGGGGATCACCATAAGTTGGTTGCAACTTGACGGCAAAAAAAATAATTAACCCAACACATGTTAC
Organism: Gekko japonicus; assembly: GCF_001447785.1. Taxonomy (NCBI): domain Eukaryota; kingdom Metazoa; phylum Chordata; class Lepidosauria; order Squamata; family Gekkonidae; genus Gekko; species Gekko japonicus. The sequence continues at coordinate 930,379 of NW_015170906.1, read as the reverse complement.
CTTCGGTAATAGGAAAATAGTGCTCTTGTACTGCAAGGGTGCCACTGGTACTTAGGTAACTGCAAAGTTATCTGAAGTATGCTGCAGTGTAGCTTACCTGACAACCTCCAGGAAACCTACATACTTTGTGTTCTGCTTGCAGTCCCACATGTTTGCTCTTTCCAATCTGTGGCCCCGGTCACACGAGAGGGACGGATCGGGGGCGCAGCAAACAGGCGCGATCCCACCGCAACATCTGGGAAGCGTTGCGCACCCATCCCCGATCCGGCCCTTCCACCCAAAACGCCACAGCAAAAATAAACCACCTACCGAGGTGGTTCTTCCAGCAAGGCCGCATCAAGGCCGGCCGTGGGATCGCCGGCGCGTCCTTCCGCCGGCGCATCCCCGGCTCCTGGCCGAACTGCGCATGCTCACACATGCGCAGTTCGGCAGCCTCCCCCTCCTGACCGTGGCTTCCTCTCCGGCATCTGATCGTGCTGGGGAGCAACGCCGCCGCGGCTCAGGGGATCCGTGGGATCCCGTCGCGGTGTCTCTATTTTGGTGCGGCTCTGATTAGCCACACTTTGCCCGTTGTTTTTTCTGCCGTGTGGCAGGGACCTGTGTTTCAGGACTGGAAAGCCTGGTAACTTTATTGCTTTGAGGAGGGGAGAACAGCTTGCACCACCACCCCCTCCACCCAAAGCTGGGCTCCTCCTCCTCATTATCAAATTGTTGTTCAGAGCCAACGGTTGTTAATTTAACTTTAAACTTACTATTTAAAGTTACCATTTTATAAGCAGAAAAATTAATGAAAAACTTGATGGTTTATTCGTCTGTTCATTAGAAGGCTCTAGTAATGCCTGTTCACTTACAGCATTTACAGTGGTAAAATCATTTGTCTTATCATTTAAAAACAGTTGCAGCTTTGGTTGGACAACCCAAAGATTCAGTTGACGTTTGAGGCAACACTACAGCAGTTGGAAGCACCCTATAATGGTAAGCTGATGTTCCTGTGCTTGTTTATATCCTCCTTGGGACATGGACTTGTCCATCTGTTAAAGGGGCCTTCTGAGGTAAAGAAAAAAATACAAGGCCCCAAAATGGTACAGAGGGGATACGGCAGCAGAGGTTTTTTTTATATAACCAGCTTGAAGAGCCTGTTGGAAACATACGTGTACATCTCTCTCTTCTTGACTGGATCTCACTTCTCAGGGCAAAGCTCAAGTATAGTTAGAGCTATTGTCTTCTGGCATTTATGTAACACTTTCAGATATTCAAATCACTATGTCTGCATTGCCTGGTCATAGTCCTTAAAGCAGCACTATAGCTTATTTCCACATAATCTGTTGATGGGAGTGCCGAGGCAAAGATTCAGCTGTATTGTGATCTCATGGTAAAGAAGAGATCTGAGCCAGGGCCTTGTGTAATTCATCTCCTGGTTCTCTCAATGCCAGCTGTCTTGACCGTTAATGACTCTTCCGCCTAAGGCTTTGCATACTCTGTTCTTTACAAGAAGATGCTGCATCTTGAAAAATTATTCTGTGCAGTCAGAATTAAGTTACGCTTACATAATATGTGTGTTACAGAAATGATCGGAGAGCTCTGCAAAGTACTGAGGCTGAAACTTGTCGTCTCTCCTCTTGACCACTGGAAATGTGTTCAGTCCCTCCTTTTGACATTGAAGTTTCCTTGGGTTGGATCCAGGGATCTGTTTGTGGGAGGTGCTGATGGATGTGGATCTTCTCCCTCTCTCCCCAGCAGTTCCTTCCAGTCCCAGGGAAGTTGATTCCCAGAGTTAGGCGACCCACAGGGACTAACAGCCACGCAAGTTGGGATAAGAACATAAGAGATGCCAATGTTGGATCAGGCCAAAGGCCCATCCAGTCCAACACTCTGTGTCACACAGTGGCCAGAAATACCAGTGCCATCAGGACGTCCACTAGTGGGGCCAGGACATTAGAAGCCCTCCCACTGTTGACCCCCTAAACCTCGATCATGTCACCCCTCAGTCGTCTTTTCTCCAAGCTAAAGAGCCCTAAGCGCTTTAACCTTTCCTCATAGGGAAAGTGTTCCAACCCTTTTATCATTCGAGTTGCCCTTTTCTGCACTTTTTCCAAAGCTATAATATCCTTTTTAAGGTGTGGTGCCCAGAACTGCACACAGTATTCCAAATGAGGTCTCACCATTGATTTATATAGGGGCATTATTATATTGGCTGATCTGTTTTCAATACCCTTCCTAATAATCCCCAGCATAGCATTGGCCTTCTTTATTGCAGTCACACACTGTCTCGACATTTTCAGTGAGTTATCCACTACAACTCCAAGATCTCTCTCTTGCTCAGTCTCTGCCAGTTCAGACCCCATCAATGTGTATTTATATTTAGGATTTTTGGCTCCAATGTGCATCACCTTGCACTTGGCCACATTGAACCCCATTTGCCATGTTGACGCCCACTCGCCCATCTTTGACAGATCCCTTTGGAGTGCCTCACAATCCTCACTGGTTTTCACCACCCTGAACAACTTTGTATCATCCGCAAATTTAGCCACTTCACTGCTTACTCCCAACTCCAAATCATTAATGAACAAGTTAAAAAGCAGTGGACCAAGTACTGATCCCTGTGGTACCCCACTGCTTACACCCCTCCACTGGGAGAACTGCCCATTTATACTCACTCTCTGTTTTCTATTAATTAGCCAGTTTTTGATCCATAAAAGGACTTGTCCTTTTATCCCATGATTTTTGAGCTTGCTTAGGAGCCTTTGATGAGGAACTTTATCAAAAGCTTTCTGGAAGTCAAGGTAAATAATATCTATTGGATCCCCCTTGTCCACATGTTTGTTCACCCCCTCAAAGAACACTAACAGGTTAGTGAGACAAGATCTTCCCTTACAGAACCCATGCTGAGTCTGCCTCAATACGTTTTGTTCATCTATGTGCCTACTAATTTTTTCCTTAATAATGGTTTCCACCAATTTACCCGGTATCGACATCAGACTGACTGGCCTGTAATTTCCCGGATCTCCTCTGGAACCCTTTTTAAAGATGGGAGTGACATTAGCTACCTTCCAGTCCTCAGGAATGGAGGCAGATTTTAAGGAAAGATTACATATTTTTGTCAGCAGATCCACAAGTTCACATTTGAGTTCTTTCAGAACTCTCGGATGTATGCCATCTGGGCCTGGTGATTTATCAGTTTTTAAGTTGTCTATCAGTTTGAGGACCTCCTCTCTCATCACCTCAATCTGACTCAGGTCTTTCAACACCCCTCGTGAAATCAGCGGTTCTGGAGTAGGCAAGCACTTCTCATCTTCCCCAGTGAAGACAGAGGCAAAAAATGCATTTAGCTTCTCAGCCATTTCCCTATCATCCTTCAGTACTCCTTTTACCCCTTGGTCATCCAAGGGCTCCACTGCCTCCCTGGCTGGTTTCCTGCTTCTAATATATTTGAAGAAAGTTTTATTGGTTTTTTTTACGTTTTTTGCTATATGCTCCTCATATTCCCTTTTTGCCTGCCTGACCACAGACTTGCATTTTATTTGCCATAGCCTGTGTTCCGGGGGGCTGCACTGATGGCGGTGAGGAGAGTGAAATCTCCCTGTCTTCCTCTTTTAATCCACACAGCTGTGTGATAGGAGCAGTGATAGAGGGATCCCATGGCTCCAAGAATCAATTATCCTAGTTATGGAAAGGGACTGCTGGAGGGAAAGGAATAAGGGGAAAAGACACATCTGTGAGCACCTTCCTCTGACAGATCATTGGCTCTTAACCTAATCTTAGACAGTTCTTCAAACTCTTCTGTGCTTATATTACTGTTGCACACTCCTTGCTTCCCTCTGAACACCACAGATTCCCTATGAACACCACTGCTCTGTCATGTCTGATAACGTTTTTAGATTCTTGCATTCTTGAGAGTAGAAAGTTGTATTAGAAGGCAGTAGCCAAGCTTTTACCATAGTGTGTGTCCTGTCCTCCCCAAATTTAAGGCAGTTTGCATTGAAATGTTTAAAACAGCAGCAAGTTAAAGGTAACTAACTGCTGACCATAAATGTTCCAGGACAAAGGCTTTCTAGCTGTCCTGTCCTGGGAAGAGCTCATTGTGAAAGAGCCTTATACATGCCATGCAGGTCTCATGAATCGTTCATATACATTTTAAGTTAAAATGAAGTTAACCACAGTAGAAAAGAAAAACGTGCATAAATTATCAATGTGTTTGTTATTAGTGTGTGTATGTGTGTGTCAGAGGAGAACATCCATTACTGGAAAATTAACATGGATTCGGGCAAAAGCATAAATTCTTCAGAGATTGGCTTCTGCCCACTAAATTGAATATCAGCAACAATATGATTGCATGTGGGCATTACAAACTAACTCCATTTGTGCATGCGTGTGTCACAAGAATAAGCATGGTTTATCCTTGGGCTTGAGCATTTCCTCCCGAGACTGAAGGCATCCTGGTTTGAAAGAAGCCACACTTCGTCACTTCATTGTGATGTCTGAATCTGAGCCTCTTTAATAAATTGTTGTTTGCTTCTTGCCTACAGTCCAAGAATGTAGAGGATGGCTTAATATGGGCTTGGAATGTTTGTAGACAAGAAAGAAACAGCTATTGGGAAAATCGTCCCAATTTGGACATCATAACCTTTTAAAACAAGAAGTCTTCAGTCTCAGTTCTGAGTGCAGAAAGGTGTATGTGTGTAGGGGTGTGTGTGCGCGCGCGCGTGCCTGAGCACATGAGTCTAAGGACAAATCAGGCTTTTCTTCATTAATAAATGGGAGTTTGACATCTGAATATAGCTAGTATGTCTGCTAGTTTTGCAATGTGTGCACACACTAACATGTCTTTACCTTTTGGCTTTGTAGGTGACACTGTGCTAGTTCACCGAGTGCATAGCTATTTGGAGCGGCATGGCTTAATCAATTTTGGAATCTACAAAAGAGTCAAGCCCCTACCAAGTAAGGAGTTCAGAAGTTCAAAAATATTTTCTTTTGAGCCAAAGTGTGTAATCCCCTTCCAAATCATGGTTTGATACTTGAGCAAAGGTCTGAAGGAAGGCACAGTGACAACTTCTGTGTATTTGTTCAGCATCAGACTTGCTTTGCCCTGTGCTACTCGTCGTATGGATTTTGCCCATGTCATTTAAGTCTCAGTTAAATTGGAGTGTAAAGCTGAAGGATTCTGCTACTGTAGTCTGACCTGTCTACCTTACCTCCCTCCCACATGACAGTCCCTCTCTTGGAACTGTTTGTAGAAACTTACTAGAGATGGATGAGAACTGGCAGTCCTGCTGTGGGTGCTCTGTATTCCTATTTTGTTAATTAATTAATTAATTAATTAATTAACAAAATATTCTGCCTTTCTGCCCAATGCTACCACTGTGGTTAATAGTTAAAGAGAACACTCATAAAACCAGTTAAAGGCAAAACTAAAATATGTTAAAAACAGCAATTAAAACATAGGGCAGAATGGAAGGGAGCATTGAGGGAATGCCAGATGAAACAAAAATAGTATTCACTTTTTACTGGTTGTCTTGCTTGCAAACCAGCACCTCTTACCTTTGTCCAAAAGTGCCACCATTTCTGGAAGTCACATCTGAAACTGCTTGTCATTCTGGATTCCAGAACTGACAGGCTCCCTTCCTGGTTGCAGATTGGTTGTTCCTGGATATATATTATGGGAATTTGTTCATTCGGGTTGCTTAAAACATGCTACCTTCCTGCTGGTAGCACATAGTGTTCGTGTAATTCTATAAGCTAATATATATCACTGGCTCAGAGAGAGGAGCACAACTCCAGTTCCTTCCACCCTTGCTCTTTTGTCAGACCCCACTCCGTATAAACTTACAACCTGTTTGTGTACCTGCATTTTTAGCTAAGAAGACTGGCAAGGTGATCATCATTGGCTCTGGAGTGTCTGGCTTGGCAGCAGCTCGCCAGCTGCAGAGTTTCGGCATGGATGTCACGCTCCTAGAAGCGAGGGTAAGTGCCTGAGATGGTCTGTTGCCAAGGCCCCAAGTTATACCCTAGGGCTACGAGGATATTATTCTCCTGCCCCACCTGCACATGCCTGTATTAGTCATGAATGGTCCTTTTCACAGCCACCAACTGATGTTTCCACAAGCAGGGTAGGTAGAAGAACCAGGCTGAATAAGGGGATTACCCTGATTCTCTTGGCAGTTGCCTGCTTTATTTTCTTATTTATTTTGCTTTGCATAGTAGTTGTTCCGATAGTTGTTTTGGGTTATTTGATTTGCACATCCCTTTCAGTGCTGCCTGGATAAGATAATTCTGCTTTTTCTGCCAGTCCCCTTTGGCCTTTTCTTTTGTTTCCATAGTTCGCTTTAAAAATGTAAACGTTTCTTGAAGACTCTTCTTGAGGAATGGTTTTAAGTGTTTGTCCTGAACACTTCTTGCTTAGTTTTTCAGATGATGGGCTGACATTAATATACATCCTCAGTGAAAGCCCTGAACCTCTAAATCTAACCGCTAGAATTTTCATTTTTAAAGGATCGTGTGGGAGGCAGAGTAGCCACATTTCGCAAAGGGAATTACGTTGCAGATCTAGGAGCCATGGTGGTAACAGGACTTGGTAAGTCTAAACTTAAATAAGTCCAGGTTCAGATATTTATAGTTTGTTACATTTCTTCTTTTGAAAAAATTAAAAATCAATACATTGTATGCTAACAAAACTTCAAGCAGAGGCAGATCTCATACCTCCACATTATTATGTTCCAGGAGCCTGGACCATAGGTTTCCAGAGGGTGGTATGCCCCGTAAACTTCGTTGCGTTTCTGTCCCACCCTTCTTCCAAGGAGCTCAGGGTTGCATGGATGGTCCCTTCTCGTTATAGCCTTTGTGGAATGGCTGAGAGAGCAACTCACTAGCCCAGGTTCTCTCAGATCTGTGGCAGAGTGGGGATTTTAACCTAGATCTCCCATGTTCCTATACCAACACGGTTACAGCACAAAACCTCATGCAAATTACAATCTCTGACTCTACTTTTAGAACTGACAATATAGGTACTCATCCGATCTTCTTCAGGGAAATCTTACTTCTTTTATTCCTTCTAAGTACTTCAGTTGCAGACTGAATTCCCCCTTTTACCATTCCTTACCGTGGTAAGATCTTCCAAGCAAGCAAGGCATTCTAATTGTCAAGTTTCACTCTTCGGATCCATTCCTTTTTTCAATAAAGGGTAGGATTAAAAAAAATGTAAGAATGTAAAGGTAACTCAGCAGCTGTGCTAGCTATATGGAACCTCCATGTTCTGAGGTGGGATATCTCTGGATGTCAGTTAGGAGAAAACAGAGACTGATGTTGTTTTTGTGCCCTCCTTGAGGGTTTCCCCGAAATACTTAGCTGGTCATTGGTAGAAACAGGGTCCTGGAGTAGATGGACTTCTGAATCGATCCTGCAGATGGATCTTCATCTCATTGGATATGGGCTCAGTCATTCTATGCTTCAAAGGCTTGGGCTTATCTAGTTCTGTCCTCAAAGGCAACATGCTTTGCTTCTATAGTGGTTTGGTGGAGTTACTCCAGAATCAAGTTCCTTCGTTTGTTAAATGGAAATCTTATGTTCATTTTTTTCTGTACCATTCTTCTGCAGGCGGAAACCCAATGGCCGTTGTGAGCAAGCAAGTCAACATGGAGTTAGCCAAGATAAAACAGAAATGTCCACTTTATGAAGCAAATGGACAAGCAGTAAGTCTAAGAAGTTCTTGGTGACTTGTGAGGAGAATAGTTTTGAAGGAAAATGACCCAGTACTTTGAGGAAAGATAGTCAGTTGCTGAACTACTGTACTTAAGAAGAAGAATATGTGTTCGGTACATATGGGGAACACATACAGGATTTACTCAAATGCAAGTGTAGGGGAGGGGTCATCTTAACACTTGCATATAAGTTAGAGTTATGTCCAATAATAATGTGTATGTCTTTATGGGGGTTGTCTTACATTCAGGGTTATTTTCCTTTTGAGTAACTGCAGTCTGCATCCTGTCGTTATCTCTCCTTATATATAATTGAATAGTGGGTGCCAAAGTTCTAATTCTAAAATGCACTCCCTTAGTGTATGGCTGATGGCACTGCTCCTCAGCATATATCGCCACCAATCAGAAGGCAAAGCCCGGGTCCTGCCCACACCACAAGTGCTGCGACAACCTGGTCTTTTGCATATGGAAGCTGATTGGACTTCAGTCCATTCCACACCTCAAACTCCCCCCCCCCCCGGCAAGGCAGTTGGGATTTTCAGTTGCATAACATACCTCATAGGGGAGAGGAGAATGGGTAACAATGGTTACCACTCTCCAGGTGAGGGCTACAGATAACTCAAACATACAAATGCTCTTCAGGTAGCAGAGATCAGTCCCTCTGGAGAAAACAGTGGACTCTGTCATTAAACCCTGCTGAGGTCGCCACAGGAAACTGACACTGTTTGCCCAAAGCCAGAGCACTCTCCCAGAGCCTCTTTCTAGATCCCGTTGTATTTATTTCTGCAACGGGCATTATTTCTAGTTCAGATTAATTCTGTTGCTTTCCTGGGAGCTGGTGAGTTTGGCAGACTGTAGTTGCCAAGAGAGTGAGCTGTGATCCATGAAGGTCAGATCTCACAACTGTCATGAACTCAGCAACTCCTCCTCCAGCCTTCATGTGCAGTTAAGGGGGTTAACCAGACTACCCCCTACTTATAGGGCTGTTGTCAGGACTGTGTCAAGATAGTGGCTACGAAGCACTGAGAGTTATGAAGGCATTCTACTTGAGCGTGTCCTTTCTGTAGCACCAGGCGGGCGTGTCTGTGAACTCAGTAAACCCTTGAGCACTGCTTGAAGGGAATATATGGTGCAGAGGTTCAATAGCATAGTAGTTCAGTGCTGCACCTGGGTGGCTTGACCAGCTGTGGTTCCCGGGGCCATTTTTACCACACATTTTCAGACATAGTAATGCCCCTCAAGTTCTACAGAAAAGGTACAGCTGGCCTGTGGCAACATGGGAACCCATTCTTTCTGGAATGTGGGAAGCTGTTCAGTGGTCTTCAGTTGTTATTCTTGACTTGGTAGCCCAAATCATGCATCTGCTCCCTCTAACTCCAGGGTGTGCGTTAAGTATTTCCAACATCAGCTTTGGCTCCGTTTCATATCTCAGAGCTTGGATATGGTGGCACCAAGAATACCATTTAAAAATGAGCTGGTGGAGATGTAGGAGGCAGTGTGTTGGAAACAGACAGTTCCCAGAGACTTGAGTTCAAATCTTAAGAACATAAGAGACGCCAATGTTGGATCAGGCCAAAGGCCCATCCAGTCCAACACTCTGTGTCACACAGTGGCCAGAGATACCAGGTGCCATCAGGAGGTCCAGCAGTGGGACCAGGACATTAGAAGCCCTCCCACTGTTGAACCCCCCCAAGCACCAAGATGACAGAGCATCACTTGCCCCAGAGCCCCTATCTATACCTTGTGGCTAATAGCCACTGATGGACCTCTGCTGCATATGTTTATCTAATTCCCTTTTCAAGCCGTCCATGCTTGTAGCCGCCACCACTTCCTGTGGCAGTGAATTCCAAGTGTGAATCACTCTTTGGGGGGGGGTACTTCCTTTTATCCGTTCTAACCCGACCACTCAGCAGTTTCATGGAGTGCCCACGAGTTCTTGTATTGTGAGAAAGGGAGAAAAGTACCTCTTTCTCTACCTGCTCTTTCCCATGCATAATCTTATAAACCTCAATCATGTCACCCCTCAGTCGTCGTTTCTCCAAGCTAAAGAGCCCTAAGCGCCTTAACCTTTCCTCATAGGGAATCTTCACGCAGGCATGATGCTAACTGGATGTTCAGAAGCAGAGTCATTGGTCAGCCTGACCTATCTCACTGAGTAACCAGTGTCTCACCAACGTGTGAGCAGAAAGACCTTCCCCAACTCCGTTCTGCATTTTAAACCAAGGATCTTACTTGCAGGTCCCAAAGGAGAAAGACGAAATGGTGGAGCAAGAGTTCAATCGTTTACTGGAAGCTACCTCATATCTGAGCCACCAGCTAGATTTCAACGTCCTCAATAACAAGCCGGTCTCCCTGGGTCAGGCTCTGGAAGTGGTCATACAGTAAGCGGGATTAAATTTTCCTGGTCGCTTCAAGCTGGTTTCCATCTGGGTTGTTGAAATCAAACCTCATTTCCGCCAGTAAATGGGAGTAGTTTTCATTTCAAATACGCTTAGCTTGGATTTGAAGGCTGACCTCTCTTCTCTGTCCCCAGTTCCCTCTGTGCTGCGCATTCAAGAGAATTTCCTTTAGCCTGAGAATGTTCAGTATACGCTTTGAGGAATCACCACAGGTTGAATAAGCTGTTACGCTTTGAGTTCTGGCCACTTCAGAAACAGGGTGTAAAAGAAACACTTTGTGCAGATAGCTGTACAGAACTGATCTTGCACGCGTGGTGGTGGCCAGCATGGTTTTAAAGTCTCGCCTTCCTTCCCTTCTGACAATTGCAGTTAAGGCAGAATTTAGTGTTAGGTTTTTATCCTGCCTTCTTGATTAAGCATTCAAAAGGTGGCTTGGAACCATCTAACCCTGCAGCATAAACATGGATGAAACAAAAGCATATTTATCCTCTGGCCAAGCATGGATTCTGCTGTTCCACTTTTTAACTTTTTAATTAGCACCGTATTGCTACCATCTATCGTACTGATATGGAGGTGTGCAGTTTATGCAGCCTGTTGTCCCTACTTTTATGTCTGGGGAACCACATTGTCCCTGACATGGTTGGGCAGTTCAGATTCAAGATAACTTTACCTTTGTAAGCTGGCAACCCATAAGGTTTCTGTTGGTGTCCAGACATCTGGACCTGATAAGCCTCTGATAAGAAAGACAATTACTACTGGACATGACAGTGAATTACCTGATGTGACTGATCCCATTAATTTGGTTGATCAATTGGTGAGTATTCCAAATGAAGACCTAGAAACTAGACTGTGTAGTGAAGTGGTTAGTAATCTGTCTATTGCGGAAGATTGTGGCGAGGAGGGACCTATAGGCACCCATGCGGAAAAATTCCGCGGGGAGGCTAGCATTTCTGTAATATTGGAAGATGGTTGCGAGGAGGGAAATAGTGAACGGCACTCAAGATAAGGTAATGTAGATAATAAATTATTTGTGTATCTACCAAGTGCTGAGATGTGTAAGGATGTGTTTGGAAAACCATCTAGTCTGCAGACATGTCTCGAGGAGTCATGGACTGTGTCGTTTGTCTGTTTGCTTGTTTAGATTTGTGCCCCACCCTCCCCACCATAGCAGGCTCAGGGCGGCTCACATGATAAAAGCACAAGTAGGGAAATATATTTGCAGTCTTTGTGGAAAATCAAATATAAAAGTCATCCCTTTCTAATTCACCTAGGTACATGTGATGGTAAAGTACAAAATCTGAATTGCAGAGTATAGTAAGCAAATTTCAGATAAAAGGAGATATCTGAGGAATAAAGCTCTTAGATGTGGAACAGTACAAAGCTAGAGCTTTTGAAGGAGTATATTATCCCATGATTGATCTATGTTGCCAATCACACAAATGTTTCTTTAACCAATCTCAGGACCATTGATGATTTAAATAGTTCTAAGGTCAAGGAATGGTTGCATCTACCAGTATGCACCACAAATAGTCTTTTGTATGTCAGAGTAAGAGATGGTGGCCTGGGGGCTGAGTAAACTGGGAAAACTTATTCCCCTGATTAGGATGAAAAGAGTATTTAGAGTGGCTGAATCGCAGAACCCGGTTATTAGAGAAGTTTGCTTTGTGGGTGAGGTGCAGGAGGAATTATGTTATGGTTTTGTCTAGGTGGCTTAGATGATGAAACTCCTAACATTTATGAAACATTAAATGAGGACGTTGGGAAGTTACCTTGCCTGTTACCCACTGATTATAGGGATGCCGAATTTGAGCACTGGTCCTCGCTAGTTTGTCAAGGTAGTGGCGCTTCATTTTTTGGAAATGACAGAGTAAGTAATGCATGGATCAGCCACAGATCTGGATTTTCAGAACGGCACTTCATAATGGCTCTGAAACTGCGAGGTAATGTTATCCCTACAAGGGAGTTTCTGGGAAGAGGAAACCAGGAGTTTCTGTGAAGTTGTAGTGAATGTAATACCAAATATGAATCGGCATCTCATATTTTGGGACGGATTCTTAGACATAATAAGATTTGTTCTCTTGTTGATGAAGCTCGATCTAAGGGATGGAAGATCTATCATGAACCACATCTTAGGAATGAACAGGGTGAATTGAGGAAACCCGATCTGATTTTTGTTAAGGATGGTTTAGCTCTTGTGTTGGATGTGACGATGTGCTTCAAGTATCACCGGCATGGATTGGAGAATGCAGTGAATGAAAAAATAGCTTACTACTGCAATTTAGAGAATCAAGTGAAAGAATTAATGGGCTCAACTCAAGTGATGTTTTTTGGCTTCCCTGTGGGTGCAAGGGAAAAATGGATAGATTTAAACTATAAGCTTCTTCAAGTATTAGGACTTTCTGAATCGAAACAAGAATGGACTGCGAAATTAATTTCCCGATGGGCACTCCTATACTCTGTGGACATGATCCACACTTTTATGAACATCTAAGATGAGATAGGAGACGACATCTGGATGACTAGACTTCATTTCCCATGTGGGGCAACATCATGTGGTTTTGAAAAGGGCTCTGTGTTTTATTAACAGCGCTACTTTTAAGTTATTTGAGTTCCATCATTATATTAGTTTGCATGACTATTATTTTATTTTACATGGCATGTGCACTTTTATTGACGATCGTAAACTATAAATCAGGGGTGTCAAACAAGTGGCCCGGGGGCCAAATCAGGCCCCCGGAGGGCTTCTATCAGGCCTGCAGTCAAACTGGCTGTCTTCTGCTTCTTCCAGTGCTGCTGCATCATTGTAGGTTTGCAGCTTACAGATACACACCTGAACAGCATACTCAAGATTGCAACAGCACAGACATTTTGATGCAATAATTCAGAGCAAGAGATGTCAGTTATCAGACACTGTTAAATAAAATATTGCAAGAGTGCTAATGTTTTAAGCAAGTTTTTAGCTTAAGTTAAAAAAAAATCCTTTGTGTTTGTATCCTTTATAAAGTTTATATCTCCACTACCTGGCATTACATTTTATGACATACATGGCCCGGCCCAACAAGGTCTCATTTATGTCAGATCTGGCCCTGATAACAAATGGGTTCGACGGCCCTGATAACAAATGGACGAACCAGGGAAGTCTGACTGTCCTCATTAATTCGAAATAAAAAGTCATGACTCTAATACCAAACAAGCTTTGATTTATTAAGCTTCTAGTTAAATTTCTTTGGTATTTGTAAGTCTCGAGTTTTGAAAGCGGTCCAAAAAAACTGATGTTGTATGTGGAAAAGGCATCATGGGAAGTGGGAGATCAACCCGCTTTGCCTCCACACATCAGATGCGCTGCTGGTAAGCAGAGCTGCTGCTGCTTTCCTTGACATGCGCTGATCTGTGGATTCCTTTTTCCCGGTGCTTTGCTAAGACAGAGGAAACCAGTAAGAGGCTATTCTTCAGCTTAATGTTTGCAAGTCTGCCTGTCCTTTACTCCAAGCAGCTGAGAGAAAAAATGAACATGCCCAAATGAAGGGCTGGCAGCTGGGGGAGATCCACACAGACACACACACCCGCGTCATCAACTGCCAGTCCACATTGCCCTGAAGATGTGTTCCACAGTGCATGCAGAGTAGCGCTACGGAAACCGGAGTTAATTTCTGTCAAATAGAAATCTCTACCAAATTTTCACTTTTTACTGAAACGGTTTCAACATTTTGACAGTACGTTAACTGGCCTGTTCTCAGTTCCCTTTAAGCACTGGCTAAACCTGTATTCTCACAGTCATATTCTGTCTGGCCTGTTTCACTTTCATCCACATTGATAAGACAGAACACCGGGCAGCTAGCAGGCAACTTAATTGTATGTTTAGTTGTATACACACACAAGGCATAATTTTTGTATATTGATAGCCTGCTTTAGTAGGTGGTCTCCCCCCCCCCCCCCCCTTAAATTCTTGGCTGCTCTTCATTTTTGAGAAGAATCCATCTAGTTAAGTGTAAAATGATCCAGCCTAGGTTGTCCTCGCTTTGTACCAGGGACCTTCTTTTTGCTAGCGAGTAGTGGTGATTTCTCATTAAGCAGTGGGTTTGTTGGTCTTAGATTACAGGAGAAGCACGTGAAAGATGAACAGATAGAACACTGGAAGAAGATAGTGAAAACTCAAGAGGAACTCAAAGATCTCCTCAATAAGGTCAGACATCATTCTAACCTGAGACACATGATGCATTCTAACCTGAGACACATTACCCCATGGCATGCGGATCCTCACCCAGCCCACTGTTTAAGGGCTGCTAGAGTGGACTATAAAAGATAGTCTTTGCCATGGCCCCTGTTAATTTTCACATATGAGATTGGGTGGTGGGCCCTGTCTGCAGAGCCCTCTGAAGAAGCTGTCTGCAGGTTAGCCTCAGAATCTCTTAAAGTAAGGCTTGCTTCTCCTCCCTCCTTCCATTAGTGATTTTTCCCCCTCCCTTCAGATGGTGAATTTAAAGGAGAAGATAAAGGAGCTCCACCAGCAGTACAAGGAAGCATCTGAAGTCAAACCACCACGTGATATTACTGCAGAATTCCTTGTGAAGAGTAAGCATAGGGACCTGACTGCTCTCTGCAAGGTATGGATTTTTTTATTCCTGGAGATCATGTGAGCAGAGCTGTATATTTAGGAGGCCCTAAAGCCACTGCTCCCTCTTCGCACTGCTGTATTGAATTCTAGAATTTGGCATCCCTGTTTTTGCTTGCTGGGATGCTGATGTGCAAGACCCTATGATTTAGAAGGCTTCGAGGTTGAAGCATCTAGTGTGTGCAGCAGTTGGGAAGCACTGTTGTGTGCAGAAGTCGTGTTTCACATGCCATGCATTTCATAGAGATTACGTCAGCATTGTATCCTTGTGCCTGTGCCCTCTCTTACCAGGAGTATGACGAGTTGGCAGAAACGCAAGGGAAGCTGGAAGAGAAGCTTCAGGAGCTAGAAGCCAATCCTCCTAGGTAAAAACGTAGACTGGTCCGTGTGAGTGGACAGGTGCTGGCAAAGGAGAGTTTGTGGTTTGGATATCCCACCTTTTATCGTGCTTAACCAAAGAAATGCAGCGGAATAGCTGAATGTCTGAACAGTAAGCTGGTGGTTCTCAGACTGTGGTCTGGGGGCTGCTCACACTCCCCCGTGCGTTCACAGGTTGTCTCCAGCATTATGGTGTGGAAACAAGGCATGTTGTGCGGAAATGGCTGTTTCTTTGAAACTTCCCGTGTTGGAGGCCACACAGCTATCATGGAAACCTTAACAAAAAAAAAGAAAACTGGGTGTGCGTGGGTTTCTTTTCAATGCAGTCATATTGCTTGGCTCAGCTGCATCTACAGCATTTAAGTTCTGCTTCAGTAGTACTGAAAGCATTTAAAGTGCCCCCCCCCCCGCAATCAATATTTAGAGGTATACTGCTGCACAACATGAAGCTTCATTTTCATGGGTGGTGGGTATTGATGGACACGGTTCCAAATTTTTCTAATCTGCTAAAACCATCTAAGCCTGCAGGCTGCCACTATATGCAAAGGGCATGAGTTCCAAAGATAGGTATGTTGTACGAACAAGTCCTTTCTTTGATTTGTCCTCAATCTCTAGCCCCTCAGGTTCTTTAGGAGCTCTTGAAACCTTTTCTCTCTCCTTCCTCACTTTCTCTATCTCATACATAATTTTATCATGTCTACACTTAGTCAAAATGGACCCCTCCCAAAAGTGTTTCTTTGTCGAGAAGGTGCTCTACCCCCTGGGGCATCTTTACTAGCATCTCTTATAGTGCCTGAACAGTAACAAAATCACTGAAAGGCATAAGACAAATCGCAGGCAGGTGGTATGGTGTGGAAGATGGTTATTGATTGGGTGGAATCTGGAAGTGCAGTGATGAGGAACAAGGTGATAGAATTAGAGAGTGTTTTCCTTCCTTGTGAAGCCACAGGGCAACTGGCAATTGTTGTGGGACAGTGAATGTAGTGCTGTAGGAAATGGCTGAGAGTCCTAGGGCTTCAGCATATGATGGTAACTGCTGTATACAGGCCATACGAGGTTCTTCGCATCCCTCTAACAGAGTATGTCTCTCTCCTTTTAACCTTTCCAGTGATGTTTACTTATCCTCAAGAGACAGACAGATTCTTGACTGGCATTTTGCAAACCTAGAGTTTGCAAACGCCACACCGCTCTCTACCCTGTCTCTGAAGCACTGGGACCAGGTAATTGTTCTGTTTCCCTCTTCTCTACTATTTGAAGTGAATATTTAGAGGGATCAGTTTCATACTAAAGTCAGAAGGATGCACAGCAGGTCCTGGTAGAGACTTGTATAGATTTTGTTCCCTGAACAAAGTAAGACATCCATCTCCAGGACATTCAGTTCTGTTCCAGGAGAAGCTGGGTTTTCTATTTTGCATGCTTCTTGAATAGCGCCTTTCACTGGACACCTGTTTTCCAGATAGGTAGTGACTGCTCAGCTGCACAATTAAATTCATACAAAGCAAACAATTCTGTTTAAATAGCAAAACAAAAAACTAGGAATATACAAGCAAGAGATCCCTGTGAGTCTCCAGATATACATGGAATGAAACCTTAGAGGAAGAGCATTCCAAAATTCTGAGGCCCAAACAGAAGCTCCAACTCCTGGTGGGTCCTGGACTTGCCTCCCTAAAGTGTGCTGGGCTCATTGATAGATTTCAGGGGGGGGGGGGAGTGAAGGTCATGCACGAAAAAGTGCCTCTGCTTTTGCTGGTTATGGAAAGAAGCAAAGGTCTTGGCAGGGCACTGACCCGCCACCTTTTGGTTATTAAAAGAACTGCTCCAGTGCGGTTTCCCCCCAACACACACACCAGTTTCTCTGTTTATGGCCACAGGATATACACAATCCTGGTAATCATTCTAAAGTGTGATCCTTACTTCACCGCCCTGCCCCGTCTCTATGCAGATTCAGAAATGCACGTGTACTCCATTGGTATCTGCTGCATTGTTGCGAGCTCTGGCATGTGAGATTCTGTGTTGGATGTACAGCTCGGTGGCCTGGCAGGGTGAGATTTGTGGGGTGCACTCCCCTGAGCTCTCGTCATCTATCACTGCCTGAAACGTATAGACCCCTCAACCAAAGGCCCTCTTGTCATTGGTAACATTGTACACGGCTCCCAGTTCCTGTCGGGCACCTTCTTGTTGCTTGTCATTGCTGTCTGCGGGAATTCTGTCACCGCATTCTATCCATCAGAAGCCAGGGCGACGTGTTAGGAATACACCCGGGAGAGCTGACCTGCAAATACCCTGATGGGCTTTCACACTTCTCTCTTTATTTTTAGGATGATGATTTTGAATTCACCGGCAGTCATCTGACTGTGAGGAACGGCTATTCCTGTGTGCCTGTGGCTCTGGCGGAAGGGTTGGACATTAAGCTAAACACGGCAGTTAGACAGGTTCGCTACACTGCTTCAGGTAAGCCCTGCTTGCAGTTAGTCTCTGGCTGCTGTGGAAACTAAACATGTCTGTTAGGAGTGCCCTGCCCCCGGCAAAGACCAACTTGCTTGGGAATTGCAACACAGAAAGATTGGGGGGGGGGGATTTGAGAATGGCACGGCAAAGAGGGAATATGGATGAACTGTGAGGAGCCACAGAGTGTGAATCTGTGGTGGTCTGAGTGTAACCGGTCACATGCCTTGAGGGGGATGCACAGGGGAAGGACTTGAGATACTGGGGAAGGGAGAGGAAGTCCTGTCTGGAGAAGGGAAGGGGCTCAGTAGTAGAGCATCTGCTTTGCACGCCCAGCTTCAATGCCTGGCACCCCCCAGCTAGAAGGATCTGTTGTTGGTGATGAGAAAGACCTCCGCCTGAGACCCTGGAGAGCCGCCACCAGTCTGCGTAGACAGTACTGACCTTGATGGACCGATGGTCAGATTCCGTGTCAGGCAGCTTCATGTGTGAGGTGTGTAGGGGGACAAGCTTGCGTGGAATGGTGGGAGCCAGTAAGAGGAGGTCTGTGAAGTGGACCCCATGACTTTCGAAAGGACCACAGTGCAGTGCCAGTAGTGGACAGAACGGAACAAGTCACTTTGTAGAGTGGTCGTGAGGCTACTGGAGATGAGAATCGTGTTATTGCCTGGCGAAGGCTGACAGCAAGGATCGTGGGACTGGGGAGCTCTGCCTTTTTTGCAGATGGAGAGATTAGGCCCTAAAGATTAGGCCTCATAGTCCTCCTGAGCAAGATGGCCGTGGGTTCCTGAATCCGCCTAATATTCTCAGGAGAGGAACCGAAAAGGGAGTGTTTTGTGCAGCTGGTCTTTCTCCCCTCTGAATTTACCTTGTCTCTCTCTACTCACTGGCTTACACGAATCTTTCCCTCTCCCACTCTCCAGGATGTGAAGTGATAGCTGTCAACACGCGCTCCACTAGCCAGACCTTTATTTATAAGTGCGATGCCGTCCTGTGTACCCTCCCCTTGGGGGTGCTGAAGCAGCAGCCCCCTGCAGTACAGTTTGTCCCCCCCCTTCCGGAGTGGAAGACATCTGCTGTGCAGAGGATGGGATTTGGGAACCTTAACAAGGTAACACGACGGGTACAGTGGTTGGGCGAGGTGGAGGAGTGAACGGAAGGCCTCTGCCCTTCCCTGTTACAGAGGGAGACGGGATGAAATCCCAAGAGCCCTTTGGGGGAGTTTTCTCACTGGCGTGAGTGGTGCTTCTAAGGAAGCCTTGGTGGGTGTTTGGAATTGAGGGGGGTAACTGGTGCAGCAGGCGTGAGCACCCACGTGCACCCTTTGGCCTTGGAGCTTATTCTACCCTTTGATTTACTGAGTTTTTTGTTTTGTTTTGCTATCAAGGTGCAGCCAACCTATTGGGCCAACCCTGTAGGGTTTTCAAGGCATGAGACGAACAGAGGTGGTTTGCCACTGACTGCTCCTGAGGAGCAATCCTGGACTTCCTTGGTGGGCTCCCACCCAAGTCCTAACCAGGGCCGGCCCTGCTTAGCTTCCAGGCTCTGGTGAGATCAGGCTAGCCCGAGCTATTCCTGCCAGGACACGGAGGAGCCAGGGGTGATTAAATGATGTGTTAGGCTGGAGTGCATCTGGAGGAAGGCTTGAGAAGAATTTGACTGAGCAGACATTGGAGCCTCCTCCTTGGGGCTCTTCTGCGGCAGTGGGGGGGTTTTTAAGGCAGCCTTCCCTGCCACCATTGTCTCTGCCACAGAGCCATCTGGCTGATTCCTAGAAGGAGCTGAGGGCGCTTATCCGTCCTGCCTCTGGGGATGGAACACTTGGGAGTCTTCAGTGGACTGGGGGGGGGGGGCTTAGCTTATGGGTTGCACTGTTAGTCTCTGTAACATGTGAGTGCTGACTTGCCTTCTGCTTGCACATGATGGGCCCCTGGGAGTGTTAGTAGGCCTTGGGTTTGAGCTTGAAAAAACGCCCCCACAAGCGAGCTCTCGGTAGCCTTTGCCAGAATGCAAAATGGGCTTTCTAACGTGTCCCCTCATTTTCTAGGTGGTGCTCTGTTTTGATCGGGTGTTTTGGGACCCAAGCGTTAATCTGTTCGGTCACGTGGGCAGCACGACAGCCAGCAGAGGGGAGCTTTTCCTGTTCTGGAATCTGTACAAAGGTACTTGCGTCGAGCCGCACAAGTCTGTTTTCCCAGTGGCGCTGAAGCAGTGTTACTTGTCGCTTCCTTAGCAGGTGTTGGTTGCTGCTTAGCTCTTTTTAAAACAGAGATCAAACACTGCATTAGGGTAGAAAACGGTACATCCTGTTGTATGTTCGCACATGTACATATTGCGGAGGTTCCTGTGGCGCCGCTGGAAGCAGCAGCAAGCAGTTGCTCAGGAAATACAGCAGGCCTCCTAGCCTTTGCCTAGACCTCAGAGGACGGGAACTGGCAGGCTGTGGCTGCATTTACAGCCCTGCATACGATGCCAGAGGCAGACTTTTGATTTCTGCATTGACAGGGATGCACAGAGCCTCAGTGGTGGCTTCTGCTTTGCTCGCATCACTGCACAGGTGGGTGGCTGGTCTGTCTTCACCAGCATCTGATGTCTGCCTTGCCAAGATTATCAGAGAGCGGAGCTTTTATGAGCATGGCACACACGTTCCCCAGGGAGCCCAAGGAAATCGCAACTGTGTAAGGGGGGGGGGCGGGGGGCGGGACTGGTGAAGCAACGCTTGTGGAAAAGCTTGCCGCATAGACCACATGCTGTGCAGAGGCAGTGCTGGGTAGCTGTCCCTGCCAGCTGAGGTAGCCCCGTGTGCATGGGAAAGGCAGATAAGTGGGATCGCCTGGCATTCTGGATGGAGCCTTAGCTTGTATGCTCCATGCCAGCTTTGGCTGGAAGTGAGGCTAGCAAGCTTGACACATGCACACGCCCAGTGTGGTTTATCTCTAGGAACATCATGTGTGCTGTGTTAGAACAGGACGGTGGTGGTGGTACGCTCCTAGTGCAGAGTGACTGTACGGGGAGGTTTGCCTCTTCGTTGTTTTCTGCATTGTAGGTTGTGCTGTTTGGCCAGATGTGACCAGAAATGAAACACGTCCAAGCAGGAAATGCAGCTAGATTCTCTCCACCACCCCTGCACCAATCCCCTGGTGCCCTTTCCACCACCCCTGCACCCATCCCCATGCTATACTCCTTGCCATGAGTCTGTGGAAATGGATGCCGGGGTGTGTGTGGCTTTTACCCTGTGCCATCCTTGCCTCTTCTCTCCCACGTAAGAACCTTCAGTGTTACAGCCATTCAGAAATCAGTGGCTTTTAAGGCGTTTGCTGGGGACAAGAAACACAAGATGGAAATGAAACTTCTGTCACGTAGCCTTTGCTTTCTCCTGGCACCTGCCTGAATCTCTCTCTTTCCTTCCACCCCAGCACCGATTCTGCTGGCCTTGGTGGCTGGTGAAGCGGCTGGAATCATGGAAAACATCAGCGATGATGTCATCGTTGGGCGCTGCCTCGCGATTCTCAAAGGGATTTTTGGCAGCAGTGCTGTCCCCCAGGTATCATTTTGAGCCCATGATACTTTTTTTTTTTTTTTTTTGGAGCCAGTGTAGTGATCAAGCACAGGAGGTGTTGATCTGGGTTCAAATCCTCCCTCTGTCCTGGCAGCTCACTCACTGGGGGATGGTGGGGCCAGTTGTTCTCTCTCGGCTGCGAAGGTGTTGGTGTGAGAGGGAGAATCACATAAGGTGTCCTGAGGACGGGTGGGGTCCTAGAAATATTTCTCACTCTCTGTCAAACCTTGTAGTTTTTTTCCTCCACCTGTGCAAAAGCACGCTCTGTGTGTGTGTGTGTTTGTGTGCGCGTATGCCCTGTGCTGGGGACTTCACGAATCTTTACTTGCCACGCTCTTTTTTTTTTCTTCCAGTGGTGAGTGGGCGGCTTCTGCCTTCAGCTGCTGCTTGTGTTTGTTCTCAGCCGAAGGAGACGGTGGTGTCTCGCTGGCGGGCCGACCCTTGGGCAAGAGGGTCCTATTCCTATGTAGCAGCCGGGTCCTCAGGAAACGATTACGACTTGATGGCTCAGCCAATTACTCCGGGACCAGCCATCCCAGGAGCTCCCCAGGTGAGAACTGGCGTGTTGCATTCAAGAGGTCACAAAGCAGCAGCAGCTCAGAGCCTTGATTGCCTCTGGCACTTCAGCCGCAAGCAGACATTTGATTTGTTTAATAGATACAGCTTGGTTTCCCAGTGGGATTTTGATTTTTTACTTTTCGATATCTTGAGAAATGGCCCTTTGTGCTTGTCTCCCAGGATTTTCCTGATTTTCACCAAAGGTCTTGCTTCTTGCCGGTTGCTGGAATTCACTGCCAGAGGATGTAGTGATGGCTACAGGCACAGACAACTTTAATTTAAGCAGTGATTAGACAGATTCATGGAGGATGGGTCTATCAGTGGCTACTAGCCATGGTGACTCGGGGGAACCTGCACGTTCAGAGGCAACGTCAGGGGAAGGCCTCGGGCTCTGTGCCCTGTTGTTGACTCTCAAGAGGAACTGGTGACCCACTGTCTGAGTCAGGATGCTGGACTCAATCGACCACTGGTCTGATCCAGCAGGAGTCTTCTTATGCTGTTAATTCAGCTAGTGCTGTTCAAAAAGTTCAGGGGACCTAGTCTCTGGCCCAAGATCTCTTTGCCTGTGGAAAATGGTCGGGAAATGTCAAATGGGAGGGGAGAAGACTTTTGACACCCACCCCCATGAGTCTGTGTGCAGAGTCTTAAAGGGGGGTACCCACTAAATCTCAAGAAGTATCTTGGGGTTTAGTGTTTGGGTGAGGATGCCAGCAATCTCTGGTATCTGCTTGGGGGAGGGGAGCAAAGAGGGACTCTTACATGGTGCCCTTGGGATAAGTTCTGCCCAAGCACATGCAGAATCGACCAACTAGTTAAAAGCATTTAGGTTGTTTTCAGGCACCATTGTGACGTGTGGCTTTAGTTTACCCTCGGCCGCTTCCCTCCGGGAGGGAAGCAGAGTGCAAGGCTGGCCACAGTTTCTGCTGACTTCCTTCCTGCAACCCTTTCATTGCGTGCTGTTCTCTGTCCTCAGCAGTGGCTTTTTGTGGGGTTCTGGGACCTTCCAAGGAAAAGCAAAGACAGCAGAAGTCCCCATTTCTCTTTGCACAGATCCAACTTGCTGTCTTCCTTGCAGCTGACTGGGGTGGGGTTGGATAGATGTAGTCAGTTTAAGAAACGAGGTGTTCATTGAAGAAAGGACTTAATAAACAAAAAGAAGCTAGAGACATCAAGACTGTTGTCGACATTGCCACTTTTCCTTTCTTTTCCAGCCAATTCCTCGTCTGTTCTTTGCGGGAGAGCATACAATCCGCAACTACCCGGCAACTGTTCACGGTGCTCTGCTTAGCGGACTGAGGGAAGCTGGGCGCATTGCAGACCAGTTTCTTGGTGCTATGTATACTCTGCCTCGCCAAGCCACTCCAGGGGCACCTGCTCAGCAGGCTCCCTCCATGTAAAAAAAGAAGATGCAAACTGCTGGAAGTGGTCCCAAGAAGCCTCACGGGGGTGGCCTCCCCAGTTCGTAGCACTACCTGTTGGAATGCTTCACCAGGCATGGTTGGCATCGTGCCCACAGAAGGGCCGTTCGGTGCAGCATCTGAGTCAGCACAGCTCATCCGCCTGCCAGCCCTGGTCCACGGGGGACGGTGCTGGTGCCCCCAGGAATACAGACGCCTGGGTGCTTGAGCAGGATCTGTTTTGGTACTGATGTGGTTTGGTTCATTGTCTTCCCAGGGAGTAGACCTCTTGTAAGCTAGCAGTTGTTAGTGACTGAAATAAGATTGTGAATTTTTGTTCTAGAAAGCAAGAAATAAAGCTTTCTGTTTTTAAGAAAAAATGATCATTTGAGAAAGGCAGGAGGGTGACACACCAAGAGCCAGTGGTGTGGTTACTGTGTGGATCTAAGAGACCTGGGTTTGCCATCTCCACTCTGTCACAAAAATGGGCTGAGTGACTGGAACCAGTCCATATTTTCTCGGGCTAACGTACCTCATAGGGAGGTTGTGAGGATAAAAACGGGAAGAGACGTTTTGGAGGAAAGGGCAGGAGTAAGGCTGTGCTAGATCGCCCAGAGCCCTCCCCTGCGTGCCGCAAAGAGATTATAAATCTGGCCAACACACCTACTTGAAAGTTTGGAGCAACATAAATCTCCTTTTTGGAATGGGCACTGGGGGATGCAACAAGTCTGGGAGAAGGCGGGCACACTCCTCGTGCAGGCAGAGTTCGACCTGAGAGGATGGCTACAATAGTGATCAATCCAGGGCTGTTCCACATTATATTAGTAAAAGGCTGACGCGTGAGCTATCTAGATTGGGGGGGGGGGGGGAGAGATCTTGCCTTCCTAGAATGGGTTGGATCCAGCAACTTTTTCTGTGTTCCTTATCCCAAACCGTCCTTTAAGACCTTGGGAAAGTGGAGTCCCAGGAATAGCCACATAGCTGCACAAAGGAGGGGGAAAGGGGGAACCCTCCCCAGCAGACTTTCCTAGGATTGGAAAGTCTGCTGTGGGGAAGTTTTTGTACCTGCAGATTCCTGAGTTCCACCCCAGTGTTTGAAAGCATCCGAGCAGTGTCTGAAACAGTAATATTCGGGGAGTAGACCTCTGTTGGATGCTCCTGGGCTTGCCCCCGCTTTTTGCCCATAGCACTCCACGGGCCCCACCATTTTGATATGTTCCAAAAATCTTTGAGCTTTGTAGATTTTGTTACCTGGGGGAAAAGACAAATTCGGATGGGTGTACCTGTTCAGCTTAGTTACAAGGGCAGAACTTGTGTGGGAGAGGTCCAGAGATGCAGCAACATAGATCTTGGTCCAAGGCGATACTGTTTTGGATACCCAGCAAAAGAGTTGCTGGCTCCTGTCATTGGGATGCTTGGAACCGGCCACTGCCAGCATGGTTGCAGGCAGGTGCCCTAAAGCAAATCCACTCTTTCCAGTAACATACAATTAGTTTATTGATTATGTACTGCAGAACAGACAGCATTAGTCAGAAGATAACATGCGGACAAACTTGGATTTAAACATAGCATGCAGAACTTGTCACTCTGTGTGCCTGACAGGTGGCTACAGCTCCACCTGCTGCCCAGCCCACAGGCTGTTTGGGAGGCGAAAGAGGCCAGGCCTTGCCTGACCAAACGTGCTGGCACGGGGGGGGGGGGGGGGGGGGGGGGGGGCTCCCTTTGTGCCAGGGGTGGAGTGGCTGGGACGGTGCTGGAAGCTCTCTGGGGATGCAGCGGAAGTGGCCGGGGGTGGAGGGCTGGCGAATGAGGACCTCGAGAACACACTTGTTCAATTGCACTTGCTTTTTTTTTTTCTCAACCTGAAAATGAGGAAATATAAGGCAGGCGACACAGCTGCCTTTAGCACAACATCAGGATTTAGCAACCCTTCCCCCACCCAGTCTTAACATTAGCAAATAGAAAAAATATATATTTTTTAATCTCTTAAAAATACATTCCACACAATCTGAAGGATTCTCAAGTGTTACAAGCGGCAAGAAGACCAATATCGTCTCCTCTTGGGCAGACGTGCAGGGAGTGCTAGACTCCCAGCAGGCCCCGAAGGGAGAGCAAATTTCTGTTTGGTCTCCAGCCAAGAAGAAAGAAAAAGAGGAGGAAGGCTAACCTCTGCACAGCAGTACCTTCACCCCTTTCCCCTCTTTGGATATCAAGCTGGGAGTTCAGCTGAAGCAGCAAAATCTTCAGTGGGTCTCTTCTTTCTTCAAGGGCCAGGGTGGCGGGGCAGCATTACGCAAGGAAGCTTCTCCTGTGCGACCCCTTCCCTCATGGAGGGGGCCACCAGTCCAAAGGCCTTGCATGCAAGAGACAGTGTCCCATTTCAGCATACAGACAAGGGTCCCTTCTGACTGACGTATGGCTGAACCCCTTGATTCTTGAAACTCAAGTCATCGGTTTTGTCACAAAATCAGAGGCTTTCTATACTCTTAATGGCTGTTGATAGGAGCTGCACTTTTGGCGAAGAAGGGAAGTGAAGAGAGGAGTGCTTAACGGCGGTGCAAGTGGAGATATGAGGACAAATCCTCTTGGGCTCTAGCTAGGAGAAGCCACATCCTTGTTTCTTAGCAGGGAAAGAAAGGGGGTTTCCACATGCAGCACATATAATTACAACATTGGGAGTTTTCTTTTTTACACACAAATTCTCGGCATTAGAAAGTCCCTGGGGGATTCCTACTATATTTCATATGCTACAGTTAAAAAGAAAAAATTAACTTGCCAAATGCTGGCGATATTTACAAATACACTTTACAGCGGTTTCTTTTTTCTTTTTCAAAAGTGTGCAACTTAAGCCAAACAGTCTCCATTTCCTGAAATCGTCACGGTTAGTTCAATAATACAATCTGCTCCTATTGCACTCGGGGAGGGGGGTGTCTCTGCATGGTCATTAAATCCTCTGGTTTTAGGGGACTGTTCATCAGAGAACCCTTGGCCTACGCTGATTTGACTATTTACATTCATTAGCAATGGCTAACTAAAACGTTTTAAGACTTAGTTTGGTAATTCTGGGGTCTAACTGATAAAAAAAACTGCTAAGGAACAGAGAACAAACTGGCCAAAATAACCCATCAGCAGATTTCTCTCTTTCCCAGTGCTGTTGCTGATTTGACTTGGCTCCATCACTGTGAAATGATCAAGTGGGTCCCAAGACACTGGATTCCTGGTTCGAATAAGACTTGAGGCTAGAAGTCAGTCATTACTGTTACAAGCTTCCAAAGTGATACTGAAGAACAGAATTTCTTTGCTCCCTTTTCCTGGATGTTCAAATATCACCTGAGAAATTAACTCTTGAAAAGAGGTGCACAAAGCTGCCCGATACCCAGCTGGACCATTGGCCTAGTGGAGTTGGTATTGGCTGTTCTCATGGGCAGCGGCTCTTCAGGGACTTGGGTAGAGGTCTCATGTCACCTGCAACCTGATCCTTGTAACAGGAGATGCCAGGGATTGAACCCGGGGCCTTCTGGTTCTCCTTTTTTGTCACTGTAGAATCTTTTGGCAAGAAAAGGGCTAGTAATGTTTCCATGGTAGAGATGATCAGTTGCTAGTCTGACATACCTTTGCAGTCTCTGCTTGATAGACAGCGGTGTTCTTTGTGACGGAATTTCTCTCAGCCAATTGTCTAAGCTCTTTTTCCCTTAAAGTTCTTGAGTCCTGGAAGAAGCAGTAATCGCAGCAGCACCCACAGGCTGATCTTAAGAGCACCTTTTGGGTATTGGTGTCTGGTTGGGTGAGGGCTTTTTTATCGTGACTAATGTACTGCAGAACCCTGACCTTGGATGGCCCAAGCCAGCCTAATCTCAGAAGCTAAGCAGGGTCGTGCCTGTTTAGTACTTGGGTAGGAGACCACCGAGGAATACCAACATTGAGGCAGGCAATAGTAAACTACCTCTGAACATCCTTTGCCTTGAAAACCCTATGAGGTTGCAATGGATCAGCTGTGACTTGATGACACTTTTCACCACCACAATGTAATACGGTAAACAAATCCAAAGAATAGCCTCTAGAAACAGGCCGTTAAATCAAGTGCTGTGGAAAGGTGAGAATTCTCTTGGCCTTGTGCAAATCAGCTGAAAGACCAGAGTGGTCTTGGGTGCCAACTGTGCAGTAGCGGGGTGTGTGTGTGTGTGTGTGTTCCGCTTCCTTTTCAAGCACTGCTGTTCTAACAAGCACAGTACAAACCGGTGTGATTTCATTTCTCCCAGATCAGAAACTGGGGGAGAGAACTTATTTACAGCTGTGATCCTAAATGTTACTACTAAAAAAGGGAACCACATTTCCCTCGTAAAATGTTTCTTAATAGGATAGGGCCCGTCTGTCTTTTTGGAAGAGTGGCCTTGCTCTAGCATCAGCTGTGGCATCTCACGGGGAAATTAAAGGCGTTGATGCCCCCAGCCAAAAGGGGATGGCTCACACAGCAACACTGCGCCCACCCCATATATTGGTGGTTTCGCTTTAATTTTCAAATAGGCTCAGATCCAACATCAGATATTGCTTCCAACTTGAGGGGAATGGAAGTACTTAAGTTACACTGCAGGTGCTAAAGTGCTTTCTTGGATCAACGATGAAATGGCTTCCTTTTGGGGAGAAAACACCCCCTACTTTGCAACAATTCACAAGTCCATGTTTATTGCTTGACAGAGGAACCATTATCTGGCTAGTTCTAAAAGGGCTCCCTGGATCATCTATCACCGTAGAGAGGCCTTTATGTAAACACTCTCCCCTGCTCATGGAAGCTGGCTAATGAACTGTGTGACACAACTCCCGTCTCAAGTAATCTGTGTGAGCTGGCTTGGGGAGAGAGGTGCACTGTGACTGCAACAGGGAAGGTACTGGAATACACAGGGTAAGTTTCTAGCCCTCAAGGCTGTTAAACTGGGTGTGAAAGTACATGGGAAATAACAGATGAGATCTTGCACTCAGCAGGATCTTTCACTGGGCAGGGCTTTGAGGCGTCTTTGCCCATGACTAGCAGAAACACCTTTGTGCAAATGCATGCAGATGTAAGTCACACAAGCTGTAGAGGTAAAGATGAAGACAGACATGGTTCCCTCTAGGAGTGCTTGTAGGTTTCTCTACTGCAACTTCTGCACGCTTTAACACCATGGTGCTCTCAGTGGCAAGCGACTCACTGGTGGTGGTGGAGGTAGTACTCTTTTTTCCCCCTCCATGGCCAGCAGCCCCTCCACTGTATTCTTCCTCTCTTCTCTGGCCAGCTGTTCCATGGGAAAACAAACTGGGAAGCCCTCTCTGTGTTCCAGATACCAAGGGCTGGCTAAGGTTCAACAGTCCTGGCGAAGGACAGTTCTACATACCCAGAGGTACTTTATTAATTTAAAGGGTTACAGTTACAGAGTTAATATTACTGGGCATACCTTTTATTACCGGGCATGTTTGGGGGGGGGGGCACATAAGGCAATACGATGCTCATGGGGCTTTGGTTGACAGTAATTGTAACTGGCTCTCCAAGAGCTGCAGAGTAAATTACCTTTGCCTTAACACTTCTGATACACATGCCAGGCACTATTGCCTCCATGGATTTTCAAAACCCTTTTTATCACCTAAACACATCCATTTAAAAATTCATTTGGCAGCTTTTTGTGCCCCCCCCCCAATTGATGCATTGCTCTGGTCAAGAAAAGGGGGGGGGGGGGTTTAAGCAGTTTTATGTTTGCCACAAGGGCCAGCCAATCAGCTCCACTGGATTCTCCGAGACCAGCAGGAGGAATGGGCCGCTCTGGAGTTGGATTCTGATTGGAAGTTTGTACAGACCTCCACGGCAAGCCTCACTGTTCCAAGGCATGATGTCTGTCTTCACCCTTAGTCTGCCTGAGCACAACCCTTGGATTTCTAAGCCCAGGCTTGCCCTAGTGGCGCTTAGAGATGGCCACAATCCCTGTTCTTCCTGTCACCAGCAAGGATTAATATCCATGTAGGAAGAACAGCTAAAGTTGCTAACAGACCACATCTCTTTGGCGTAATTTCAACTGCCATGCTATGGGCCACGGCAGTGTAACCAAACGCCCTTTTTAACACACCCACCTCCGCCCACGGGCATGCCAGCGTTTCTCTTTTTTTTTTTAATTTGCTTGAAGCCCTGGCTCGTTGAAGCTACAGAGAGCTTTGCCAGCTTGCAAATGGTTTTAACAGCTAGCCTGCCGAAAGGGGCCCATCCCCTGTGAGCCATTCCTCACGCTGCCATAAAGCAAAGTGTAGGCCAAGGATGTGTGTTTGAACAGGTGCCGAGTAAAAAGCAACACGGGCTGGTGTCAAGCCTGGCTCACGACTGCGGAAGGTCCAAAGTGCTAAGCAGCAAACGAGCAGCCGCCAGCTGCTGGTTTCCAGGCCGCCCTCTGGTTTTGAAACCCCAGAGGCTCCACCCTGCTTTACTTTTGCAAGAGGGAGGTAAGCAATACCAAGCCCTGTGCACAGGGGAGATGGAGTGTGTACCTCATGCCTGGGCCAGAGAGAAATCTCTGTTTGCCTTTCAGCTGCACTGGTTTGGTGAATTATTTTGTTGCCATTCAAATGGATTGCAAAGGAGTCCCTCTGGATTTGTGCGGTTGGGGTACTTTTAAGCTGAGGGAGGGGGTATACTTTTTAGTAGTGAATAATACTGCATCCACATCCCGGGATCTCAAATGGCAGAAAAGGCAGGCACTAGGACTGGGGAACACAAGGAGAGGAAAGCCTGTAGGATGGTTTGCTCTGTGTGCAGTGGGAAAAAATGGTCCCCTTGACTATCTCTAAACCGGAGTGAGGACAGTACAAAAAAAAAAATTGACCAGGGAAGATGGAACCTGACTGCCCTGCTAACTTCCCCAGTGGGGCAGGGAGGTAAGGAAAGTTCCATTTTAAAATGTTAAATCCTTTAGGAACGCTAATGGGTGAAAACTGTGTTTGATAGGCTAGTCTCTGCTGCAGATGGAAACCCAGTTGGGAGAGAGAATTAGGGGGTGGGGGGGCAATGTTCCCTCTAAGCTGCAGAGCCTTGTGAGCAAAAATGCTACTTTGTGAGCTACTGGCATTAAAGTTATGAGCTGGCGATATGACTAATGCATAAATTAGTTTGCTCTGGAGCCCTCCTTCCTGAGCAAACACAAAAATGTGTGAGCCGGAAGCTAAAAACCTGTGAGCTAGCTCACACTAACTCAGCTTAGAGGAAACACTGGTGGGGGGGTAGAGGTTAAACCCAAGCACTGCCCTCTCCCCTATACTGCCCAATGGGATTTAGCAGCATCCTGTGGATTTCTGCCCTTTGGAAGGTTGTCTCGCACACACATACGTGTGCTCAGGCCAATGACTTTGAAGCCACCAGGGAATGAATGAGCTTCCCAGCTCAAGCCCCCAAGAAAAGAGCTTTCCCCTTCCCTCCTTGCTTTTCAGTGCCTTTAGTTTACCCATTCAGCACAGGGGCACCAAGTTTTCAGTCCCCCAACTGAAGGGGCAGTAGCTGGATTCCCACGTCACCCTTTTTGACCTTTCAGTTGGCACTTGGAGGAGGCGGGATGCAACACAGCACAGCCCATGCTGTGGGAGGGAGGAGAGCTCTGGGGCAGGGCTAGAGGCTGAGTCGAAGGCCAGGCAGAGGGCAACCGATGTGTGCCTGGAGGAGTCTCTGCTGGTCCCTTTGCGCAAGCGAGTGAAGAGTGAGGTAGCAGAAACTAAGGAATGTCCGTCTGTCCCCACAACGTGGGTTGTGCCCGGCTGAGGCCTTGGGCTCCGAGTTCAAGTAATGCGACAAAAGCCCCTCGGGGGGGTAAGCAAAGCCTTTCGGGAGAGGGGACAGTGGCCCGATGGGGTGGGGAGATTTTCTCGCTTTCCCTCTTCTGGGGCCCGACGGAGTCCAGCCACGACATGTCCCCTCTGGATCCCAGTGGCCTCCCAGGCTCAGCACCCAAAGTGTGCCTCGCCTCGTGTAGAACAGCCGATGCTCCCAAGCACAGGGCAAGCCCCAAAACGAGAGCCGAGCCGGGCGAGAAGGGTTCACTTTATTGCTTGGGTGTGGGGAGTCAGGCAGGAGTTCTTTACCATGGGCCAAGCCCCTGTAGCGCAGGCGGGCAGGTGAGGAGGTGCAGCGTTGGTGAAAGGAACAGCCTTGACGCGTGGTCCCTCGTGCTGTGCAGTTGGCCCCTTCCCCTGTCCTTACATCCATCGCCTCCGGAGCTGGCACGTAGGTGCCTTTCAGCTGGCCCTGCAGACTGAAGTGGGAATGGAGTCTGTCTGTCTGTCTGTCTGTCTCTGGGTTGCCCCGTACTTCTGGTGTTGTGCAGATTCTGGGCTTGTTGAGGTCCCAACATTACATGGATCGGTTTTGCTGTCCTTGCTGCATGTGAGAGCTCCGAGTTGACCCGGTGCTTCTCCAGGGAATGCTGCAGCAGAGCGTGGAGGCTGGGGCCAGATGCCTACTGGCCCAAGTCCTCGGATGCCCCCCGGGGGGCCACAATCAGGCACTGGCCAAGGGTTCCCATTGTTCAGGCTCGATAAGATTGTGGAGTGGGGGTTCCCCTGAGCAAAGTCTCTGCAATGTCCCCCCGTCCCCAGCGGGAAAAGGAAAAAGCAAAGCTACTGTTTAAAAAACAAACCCACCCAAGGCCAGGGACGAAAAAAAGCCTTGAGGGCTGGAAGGATTAAAAGTCTGTACATGTCCCAGTGACGGCCTGGCTGCAGGGAAGGCCAGTGTAGAGAGCGGAGGATGAAGCTCAGCTTCGGGAAGTCATGCAGCTGGAGCTGGAAAGACACAATGGGGGAGAGAGAAGCAAAACACTGAGGAGTGGTCCTGCTAAGCCAGACCCAAGGCCTCTCCAGCCCACCACGCTGTTTCCAACATGGGGCGGCCACACAGACCGAGGAGTTTCCATTTTGCTACTGCAGCCAAGAGCCATCAATGGCCACTCCAGTCCATGAAGCTGTTGGATCCCCTTTTTTCAAAAGCCGGCACTCACAGCTGCATCTTGCGGCAGTGAGTTCCATACGCAAATGAAGACCAGTGGACGCCTTCTGCATTTCCATCGTTACCTGCTCCAAGTAATCAACTATTCAAAGGGTCGAGCCCTCCCTTCGCCCAGTGATAGACTAAGAGAGTCTTCAGATGCCTCTTGCACACAGGTGTGGCAGCAACACATTTACTATCTGCACTGCCAACTGTGGCTGCCCCCCCCCCCCATCTTTTCCTCCTTCCCTTTCACTGCTGGGAGCGAGGCTGGAGAGAAATGGGTTTTCCAAATCAAACTGGCAACCAAAGGGGCATGCACTATTTTCCTTTTTCTATCTGCACGCTGGTGCCCGTCTACACCCCTCTCCGCACACTTAAACTATCTCTCGCCAGCAGCCACCCAGTCAATAAATGTGGAAGCTGGCACTGCGTGGCTGTCTACTCCCTCCAGAGGTAGTCTGCCTCCTCAGAGCAGTGGCTGGGGAAATACTGTTGCAGCCTTCCTGCTGGTGGGCTTCCTAGAGGCCGCTGGGAGGCCACTGTGTGAACATTGGAATGCTGGACTACATGGGCCTGGGGTCTGATCCAGCAGGGCTCTTCTTATGTACAATGCAGTGGACAGTTTTCTAGTGTAGCTTAAGCACGTATGTGCGCATGCACGGATACACTGTGTGTGCCCGCACTTTGGTGCTTCCAGGAGAGACTCAAACAAGAGCAAGGATTTCCGATCAAGGCAACGGAGGCATACCTACCTGGCCCATATTCAGTTCAGTTGTCTTTGCACCAGCGTAGCCGCTCCTCGGTCTTGCCGGCCGGCAGCAGCTGACGAGGCTCCAGCTTGGCTTCCGGCCTCTTCCGTGGCATTTCGGCCCAGGAGAGCTGCTCCGAGGAGCCAAACTGCTTTCTTCTGGAGCTGGGAACGAAACCTTTGTTCTCCTCCTGTGCCGAGACCAGGAAAAAGGCCAGGTGCTTAATAGGCCAGAATTCAGCTGGGAAACCTTTCAGACTCATAGAAACCACCCCAGCCCCACTGATCCTTTCTCCTTTGCATGAGTTTAGAGGCAATATCAACGCTGAGATGTCAACATTCGGTTTCAGAGGGCAGCCATGTTGGTCCCCAGTAGAAGAGCTGGACTGGAGTCCAATCGCACCTCAGAGACCCCGGCGCAGATAGCTCAGGGTAGCCCCATCTCATCAGATCTCGGAAGCTAAGCAGGGTTGGTCTTAGTCCTTGGATGGGAGACCACCAAGGAAGCCCAGGGTTGTGAGGCACAGGCAGGCAACAGCAAAACCAGCTATGACTTGCCTCGAGAACCCCACGGGGTTGCCAGAAGTCAGCTATGACTTCACAGCAAAAAAGGAAAGGGAAAAAAGCACCTTTGAGACCAACGGGATTCTCAGGGTCTGACGAAGAGAGCTCTGACACTGGACAGCCTTATACCCCCCCCTCCAAATCTGGTTGGTCTCTAAGGTGCGACTGGACTCAAATCTAGCTCAGAGTCCAGTTTTAACACATGAAGCTGCTAGTCCCACCCCTCCCAAAGCACAGAGACATCGACCCAATGAAGCCCCTGAGCAGGTTCGAGGGCAGGGAGCCTCACTCGACTGGCAGCCACCCAGCAGAGTCACCCTTCCCCCTCTGTCGCTTCAGTGTTTAAAGCAGAGCCATTCCAAGGCACAGCTGCCGCTCACAACTGATGGTGCCCCTAAAACTGGTTTTGTTTTTAATGCCAGTCTCAGATGTAGGCTTTGACTCTGTGTGGAGTAAGCCTCCAGCGGCCCTCTGGGTCTCCCATTAGGATGGCTGTTCCTTAGAACTGCACATATTCTGGACTGCCAAAGTCAGCTCACTCTAGGAGCTCAAAGGCACAGTTTGCTCCGGAGGTTGCAGGCCTTGTGCTTATTTCACAGGCACGGATCAGAGGCCACATGTCTGAGGGAATCTGGCGAGCTCACGCCTAAGCACCCTCACGCCTAAGCACCGTCAATCAGGCTAGGCTAATATCCTCTCTCTCCAAAGACACCTGCTCGTGCTGAAATGGTAATGGGATGAATGTTTTTCTTCCTCCCTATGGCTCAGAGGGGGAGCACCTGGGATGTCAGCAGGAGTTCGCTGGCCTCTCATCTTAGACAGGAGGTGTTGGGGAAACTCCTTTCTCTGCCTGAGTGCCTCTGGAGCTACTGCCAGTCAGAGTACACAGACTGGGCTCGATGAATCAATGGTCTGACTCACACGGTCAATGCATGCATTCACTCTTCCATATACCATAGGAACCCGAGCGTGCTTTCTCTGTGCCAAATCCAACGTGGGGGCAGCAATCCTCTTTGCTTAAGCCAGGTCGATCCAACTCATGCATAAACAGAGAGTTCAAACGTCTCCAATGTTTTAGAACAAAAACAAGGACACACAGGTGGAGTTCTAAACCCCCTCTCCAGGCACAGACCCCCCACACACCCTGGTGCTTTTCTCCTCAGCCAAGTGCCGATGCAAAAAACGAACCTGCCTGGGAGAAAAATGTCGGGGGGGGGGGAGGTCTCCATGACTGGGGAACAGCACGGTTCAAACAACCGGCTGTTGC
Source organism: Gekko japonicus (assembly GCF_001447785.1). Classification (NCBI taxonomy): domain Eukaryota; kingdom Metazoa; phylum Chordata; class Lepidosauria; order Squamata; family Gekkonidae; genus Gekko; species Gekko japonicus. Next base: position 895,772 of record NW_015170906.1, on the reverse strand, counting down.
CACTGAAGCATCCAGTAGGGCCCTATGTCCTCTAAGTACCCCCTCACCTGGCTGAGGCATTTACCAAAGTATCCCACCACATACCAAGACCTCAAGCTGCCTAAGAAGTCTCCTTCTCCCTAAAGTAGGCTGTGTTCCTGGCACTACCATCATTAGGGCTTTTTAGTGAAGAAAGGGAAAACAACATATACAGAGAGAGAAAAGAAGGGGGGGGGGAGAGGGGAAAAACTGACTTTTAAAAATGGGTCTCACCTTGCAGAGTTGGCCTGTAAGTTGGATCCGGAGTCTGGAAAGGCGGACAACACAACAGGCCCTGCGAGGTAGGGCCATCAGGGATCCCCATTTGGGCTGCTAAACATGGGACTCTTAAAAAGCAGCTCCCCGCAGAAAATTCTGCACTTGCAGGCTGCCACCAGAAGAGGGAGCTATGCCACTAGGCCAAGAGTAACAGCATGAATCCCGGCCCAGCTGCCTCAAACCTCCAAAATAGCCCAAAAAATAATTCCATATGCTTTTGTCAAAATCACGAGATTTAACACTCAGGCTCTCTCGGTCTCTCTCTGGGCTCTTTAATTGCCATCATCTGTTTTCTGTCGGGCTTTGATGTTTGTTTCCCCCTCTGCCTTCAGGAAAGAGCATCTTTCAGTCCTACCATGGGATGTTACTGTTTTATGAAGGAGGCAGCTCCCCACCACCACCACCATTGGTTCTGCTTCTAGCATCCCCCCCCCTTCACCCACAGGAGAGCTGGGGAGCTCAGAGTGCTTCCCCCTCACATGCGGGGTGGGCGGGGAGAGAATGCTTCCCTGGAGAGGCCACCTCAGCCTTTTAAGAACTCAAGACACACCAAGGCCTCGGGCTCTACAGCCAGTGTGTAGCATCTATACGGACAGGTTAGCAGCTGTTCTCCAGGGCCTCAGGTAGAGAAGAGCTGCCTGAGATCCTTTAAACAAGTAGAGATGCCAGGGACTGAAGCAGCCCCCTCCCTAAGGGAAACTGCCTCCCAGTTGGTCTCTCTAGCACAGTCTCGTCCACTGGGACTGGTGGCAGCTCTCCGGTGCTTCTCTTGCACCCACTAACAGATGTTTTAGACAGAAGCTGGACCTTGTGAAGGCCCTGTCTGAAGAAAAGGGTGCCACATCCTGGCCCCACTCCCCCTCCACTGGTTCCTTCACCCACTCTTCCTCTCTCACTGGCTTGACCAGGGCTCTGGAGCTGCCCCACTGCAGTGGAGGGAGGATGGGGAGGGGGACAGAGGAGAGGCGGAGCAGGGCCCCACCCCTGAGCAAGCCCACCGGCTCCTGGACCTGGTTCTCACATGCAGGAGAATGAGGTGGCAGAATGGGCATCATGCAGGTCTGCCAATCTCCAGGTGGGGTCTGAGAGGTCTCCCAGAATTATGACTGCTCCCCAGACACAGAGGTCAGTTTCCCCGGAGAAAGCGGCTCCTTTGGAGGATGGACTCTCTGGAATTATACCGCTGAAGTCTCTCCCTTCCCCAAATCCTGCCCTTCCCAGGTTCTACCCCTGAATCCCCAGGAATTTCCCAACATGAAGTTGGAACCCTAACGTCATCCTTTTTAGAGTACACATGGAGGATGGCACTGGGGGACACTCTCCAAGGTCAAAAAGTCCCTGCAAATAACAAGTCAGCACCGAGATGGGGAGTTGAAAACTCCAGCTGGAGACCAAAGGGGCATGGGGGACATGAGCTGATGGTGTGATGTCACTCTATAGCCAAAGTGTAGCATCTATATGGACAGAGATGGTGTGATGTCACGCCTCTCTAGGTACTGGCTGAAACTCTATGGTAAAACCAGAGTTTTCAGCAATTCCTAGAGAGGACTGATGTCACTTGTGGGAAAACCTCCACCTGCAGTCTGTGCAGCACATTCTCTTCATGTAGGAGTCAGACGTTGCCTCAATGCTGGCCTGGTAAACGTGGTCTACCTCCATAAGCTTTTTTTTTTTTTGCAGCCAGAAGATGCAAAGCTCAGAAACACATCCCACTAGGTGGCGTTCAACCTATGTAACTAAACACAGTCGGAAGACATACTCACCCTAGAAAAATGGCCATTTCAGGGCTACCTGCGAGTATTATTTAGAACTTTTAGTCTCCTGCAGAACAGGGAAACAGGGTTGCAGGGTGAGCAAGATACAACGGGGTAAAGAGATCCCCACTGCTTTAAGGCTAGAAGGAAAATCATTGTGCTTTAAGGCTAGAAGGAAAATCATTGTGTATCAGGCCCAGATCTTAGTGAAATGAGTTTTAGAGAACAATATTAAGCAGGCCAACTCAGAATCCGACTCAGGCCTATTCAGTGGGGCTTAGTCCTGGTAAAGCATTCTTTGAATTGGTCTGTGAGTGAATTAATTTACTAGATGTGCATACATAAGTGCCCAACTGACCAGCCAAACCAAGATCATGGCAAACGATCGGATAAATCAGGAGCCCCCAACCTTTCTGAAGACTGTGGGCATATTTGGAATTCTGATCCAGAGTGGTGGGCACAAACCATAAAATGGCTGCCACAGGAAGTGGAGCCACCTACAGACAGGAAGCCCAAGCGCAGAGGAGAAGAGGGCTAGTTTTTAAAAAATACACTGGGAAAGAGAGGTAATAAAACCAACACTGTGGTGGTGGGCGGCTGCCACTGAAACAACGTTGCTTTAATCTGCATAGCCAATCAGATCTTCCATGGCAGATCTGGCCTGGCCTGGCCCTGCCCACTTCCTAAAAACACTTGGTAGGTGCCGAGAAAGGTGTTGGCGAGCGCCCTGGCACACACAGGCACTGCGACCCCCGGGTTAAGCACTAGCCAAGATTGTTAAAGCCATATTAGAACAATGAAAAAGATACGTCAATCAAGAGGTCTGATACTTCAAGGACAAAAACAAATTAGTTGAGTGTTATTCTGAAACTATGAAATGCATTTTGGGAGGGAAGATAATGAACTACTGTAACTCTTAAACTACGCTGGGAAATTTTTCCTGTTTTAAGCATGAACTCATCACTGAACAACTGTTCTCTGAAAGTTTCAAATTAAAAACAGAAATAAAGCAAAATAAGAACAGTTTTGTAAAAAGGCTGTTTTTCACAGCAGATGTGCTTTTTAATCAGGCCGATTCTTCCCACTTGGACAATTACCAGAAGGGGCCGGTAGATTTGCTATGCTGCTAAATTTGCCCCAGAGTGCTGCAGGATCTGAGTTCAAGAAGCTCTCATCCCTGCCCGTGCTCACAATTCGGGATGGGCACAAACTAGCTCAAGAGCCAAAATTCAGACCGAACTTGGGCCAGTTCGGAGCTCTAGAACCGATATTCAGGGGAAGATGCATTCTCCGAACGTTTACTGGACTTTTGGGCTAGTTCGGTTGTTCAGGGCCAGCCATTTAAACGTAACAGCTGAGCGGTGCACCATCTGCCACTGCGCCGCTCAGCTGCTAGGTTTAAATGGCTGCCAGCCATTTAACCCTCCAGTTTTGCTCCCTTCTGCTTCAAAGGGGGGGGGAGCAAAACCAAAGGGTTAAATGGCTGGCAGACTTTAAACCTAACAGCTGAGCAATGGACCCATTTAACTGTTAGGTTTCCCAGGCGATCCCCGCCCTCTGTCTCCCAACCATGGCTCACCAAGGCCAGGAGAAAGCGGTGGATCGCCTAGGAAAGGACTTCCTCTCCCCCTGTCTCCTGGCCATGGCTTCCCCCTTCCACGGGGAACAGAACGTGCCGGAGCAGTTTGGTTTGTGTGGAGCCCGCTCAGCTTGGGGATCTCATCTCCCCCCCATCACTAGGTCTGGCATGGTTCCAGGCCTCACCACTCTGAGCCCGGAGTGGCTCCCGGCATCTGCTGTCACCAACTCTGAAGAGGAAAGGTTTTTGGGGGGATTTAACCCCCCCCCCAGTGTATTTTTTTAAGAACTTGGATTTTTCTGCAAATCTGAGGGGGGTCCCCCAAGTTTGCAGGAAAATCTGTTTAGTGTCAGTGTGGCCCCAATCTCCAGATTTAGGCATGTTATTATTAGATATATAGATATGCAATGGGAAGGGAGTATGGCTCCCCCTCTGTCCTTGCATGGTCTCCGTGGCTCCTGCTTGGAAGGGGCTTCTCTCCTTCTGTTTCTTGTACCTAGTTAAGACTCTGAATGAACTCTCTACCTTGGAAGCTCCCTTCCTCTCAAAGAATCCCACTTTTAGTGGGAGACTTCAGAAGAAACTGACTGAGTATATGTACTCCAGATTAGAATTAGATTATTTACACAGGTGTAATCTGGACAGGTGCTAACAAGGGTGGTTATGGCAGTTGTCTGGCCTCAGAGACCCCTTCACCCAGCATTCCTGAGGGTGTGGAGAGAGAGAGAGAACAGACCAGTTATGTTCATTTTTATAGTATGGAACTGGCAGCATACCTGACTGAACATGCTGGAATACTGCAAGCACACCTCTGAGCTCCAGTAATTTTATACAGTTTAACAGTGTCTGACATATACAGCAATATGTGGCTCACAAGGAATTACTATGGCAGCCTTGTAAACTAGTCCACAAGGAAAACATTATCAGCCAACCAGGTAGCACATTGTTTGCAGAGCATCAATTGACTGGTAAGAAGAAAGGGGGTGGGTAGGAAACTATAGAAACTTCCTTGCCTAGTTTGCTTGGAAGCAATTAACATCTGCCCCAGATGAACATGGTGGGGGCTATTTATAGGCCAGTACCAATGGAAGGGGGCGGAATACACTGGAAATCCTCACTGGAAGTCTAAGCCGACGAGTACCTAGAAGAGGCAATCAGCACAAGCCCCATCAACATCCTGTTCCTAGCTGGCATCCTGTTGTTCACTTGGACTAGGTCTCTGCAGTTGCCGCTGTCATTCTTGAGTTGATACTGACCTGGACGGCCCAGGCTAGCACCATCTTCTCAGATCTCAGAAGCTAAGCAGGGTCGGCTCTGGTTAGTACTTGGAGGGGAGACCACCAAGGAAGTCCCAGGGTCATTGGGAAACCACACCTGTTTGCCCTCTGGCCTTGAAAACCATTAGGGTGGGTGCTGTAAGTTGTTTGCGACTTGATGGCACTTTCCACCACCTCTTCTGCTTTGGGGTCACACTGGTGCCAAAGGGACTTGTGGTGGAGAGGGGATCTTGTGGTTAGTGATGCCCCTCCTCTGAGGCCAGCCTCGCCCCATGCCATCACTCGCCGACAGTCTCACATGCTGCAGCTGCGCTGCTTGGTGCCAGAAGGCCGATGATAGAAAGTAAATTCTCACCGCTGCTCATTCCCCACCAACAAAAAAGCACTCTGAGTTGGAATGGAAGGGCATTGCTCGAAGGAAATAAGCTTCCTGCCTGTGACAGCATTTGCGCAATGGAAGGAACTGTCTAGGAGAGTCACAGGATATTTATAGTGCTGGGTAGATAGCATTATTTTTGTGAGCATAGACATTGGAATCAGAGCTGGTCTGAGTGTAATACACATATCCTGCCTCACTGCATTGTAGATGTAAGGTGTTAGAACTGGGAAAGGTGCGTTTCTGCCAGGCCAGCTTACAAATAGGTCTCTGTGCTGTTTGGGCTACCTCTACAGCACAAGCTAGCTGGAGTCAACATGGTGTAGTGATTAGAGTGCGGGATGAGGATTGGGAAGACACAGGTTCGAATCCCCAGTCTACCATGGAAGCTTGCTGGGTGACCTTGGGCCAATCACACTGTCTCAGCCTAACCTACCTTGCAGCGCGGCTGTTTGGCTAAAATGGGAGAAAACTGTGGTATAAATATAGAAATAAAACACGTTGCTATTCAAAATTCAGCAGAGCAATGTGGACAGTCATTGATAACTGACAAGGAGATCAACTCATTATTGTTTCAGTGTGCTACTGCAAATACAGCAACTGGGCAAAATAGGGGCCTGGAGAATCCAGGTAACTTCCTGTCATGTGAGTCTACTGTCAGGCAAGCAAGCTGCTCACCTATGGTGAATTAAGAACTGCTTCCAGCTGACCAGGCATGGAAGTGATACAAAAGCATATCCTTTTTTCCTGAACATTCTTGAAATTCATACATTTTATTACAATTCTCACTCTGCTGAGCTGCATCCCAAATCTCCTGATGACTCAGATTAGCCCCCTCCTCTCTCTGCTCTGCCCACCATGTACAGATCTCCTGCCTCAGGCACCACATATGGGTGCAGCAGGCAAAAAAAGGCAGACACATGTTTAAAAAAATGTGGATCATATTCCAGGCTTTATCTAGGATGGCAATGTGCAATCTGGGTGTGTATTTTATATGTGTCCATCTTTCCGAACTGTACACCCACATCTGGCCTTCTGATGGTAATGGGGATGGATCAGGTGTGTTGGATGCACCAACAGGAATGCAACCTGGGTAGGAGAATAATCTGACACAATCATGGTACAGATGGGGGATCTTTTCCTTATTTATATTGGCGGGCACTGCCGTCAAGTTGCAGCTGGCTCATGGCGACCCCTGGTGGGGTCTTCAAGGCAAGAGAAAAAGAGAGGTGGTTTGCCATTGCCTGCCTCTGTGTAGCAACCCTGGACTTCCGTGATGGTCTCCCATCCAAGTACTATCCAGGGCTGACCCTGCTTATATCTTCTGAGATCTGAAAAGATCAGGCCACCTGGGCCATCCCGGTCAGGGCTGTTAGGGGTGACTCAAAAAACAAAAAAAAAGTGTCCCTCCTCCTCCCATTTGACTTTTAAAAAATCAACCTTTTCCCTAAGAGCTCCTGCTTTAAAGTAAAAGAATGCCGAACTTACTGGTAACACTGTGCAATTCCAAGAAGATGCCGTCGTGGTATCGTTGATACAGCTCCCCTGGCTGAGCATCTCAGATGCACTTAAGCTACTTTTGGTCCTTCTGGAGTCCAATTCTGGAGTGTTCCAAGAGTTTACAGTGGCACTGGCTCTTCTGGAATTCTGCTCAATTGCATATATGCGTGCACTAGTCCCTTCAGGCTTGGGAAAGTCCATAGATGACCTATACGGGTTCCTAGCTGTTGCATTTTCAACCGCTTTGGGCACAGAGTCTTCAGAAGACTGCAAACCTCGCCTCGTTCTCCACCCGCTTCTCACCGTGACATGTCTCGTCTCCGGTGAGTTGGTTTCAGAAAAGCCATGGCTCTTCCAGCCGATTGTCTCCCCAGGTGATTCACTGTTCTTTTCGGCAGATTCGGATGGCTTTATCAAGATGCTGCTTTTCGAGATGACCGTTTCTACCTTGCTCCGCAGAGCAGAGTCCCCGTTTTTCTCAGTCTCCGGTAACTTCAGGGTTAGATTGCTCTTGTTAATGGATATCTCGTAAGGGGAGCTGGCTGCATTTGCTCCCGATGAGAGATCATTCGGCGTGACTCTGATATGCTGAGGTTCCTTCATGGCTTCGTTGGTGCTGGTCCTTTGAGAAACTGGCTCAGATGGGTAAATGGTGATGCTGCTGGTCATTTTTTGGGACACGGTTTTAACAACGGGTGGCTGTTTTTCAGGGTTCCCTTCTGTCCCTGGCCCTGCCCCACCCATGATTTCTTTCACATCCTTCTCTACAATCACAGGCTTGATGACTGCTTTGGACCTCAGAGCTTCCCTTGGGCTGAATGGCCTCCTGGAGTTTAACCCCTTGGTGGCAGCTGCAGAAGAGGTTCTGGGTGACGTTCTGCCAAGTTCCTCATCACAAGGATTTTTGTCGTTTTCAAAGGGTGATGTTCGAACCCCTCCCCTGGAACTTGAGAACTCTCTGGAAATGGGTTCCCTTTTTACCCCTATATCAGAAGCTGCAGGAGTGGTTGCATTTTTCCCTGTCTCTTCATCCGTGCTGAATTTTTCATGACCACGGGACCTGACAGCTTTAGCTCTCGCAGAAGTGGGTTTTAGGCCAACGCTGTTAGACTCTCCCACTGAATCAGTGGTCTGGCCAATTTCTTCCTTAGGAGGAGATGCTACAGACTGTAAAAGATCTTCCTGACTTCTTGAGAGAAGCCAAGACTTTGATAAAAGCAAGGGCTTTGTGTTTTCATGTGGAGGGTCCGTCAACTGTCTTTCTTGGGAGTTAATGCCCTTTGCAGAGCTTTCTTCCAAAAGCTGCCTCCGAGATGAGACCAAGGTTGGCACTTCTGTCTTAGGGCTGGTGGGTTCAGCAGCGAGTGTTTCTGAAGACAAGGGGCGCCTGTAGGACGAAGTGGCTCCGTTGGATGACCCATGATTTGTTTTTGAGATGCGCATTTCTGCTGACTCTGTGAGATTCGTCTTAATTCCCTTTTCTGGAGGAGATACAGCAGTTTCTGCTTTCCTTTGCTTTTCTTCAAGTGCACTGGACCTGCACTGATGAGCGTCATTAAACGGCTGGGCTGCTCTTTCGACTTTACTTCTCAATGCTCCTTCGTTCTTGGGCTTCGAAGAGGCCTTCCAAGATTTGTGCTCCTGTGCTGCAGGAGGGTAACGACTAAGCACAGATGGCTGCTCTCTCGATTTCTTCACTTCTGCTGGTGGGGCACTGTTGTCTTTTGGTGAGGAGAAATGCACACCCACAGACGATTTGTCTTGCTTTGCATCGGTTACTAAAGTGTCCAGTAATGCTGATGTACTAGCAGCCTTGGCTGCTCGCCTGCTGTTCAGATTCGGACTTGGAATCCGCTTGGTGCTTTGGGTGCCAGTTTCGTTATTGAGTGAAAATTCTCGGTTTCGTATTCTCTCCCGCCTGTGCTGAGGGGAAAGCTCCCGAGACTTATGCTTTGAAATAGCTGACTCGGCTGTGACTGCCCTGTGTTTCGGTCTATCATGCTTGACTCGATTAGATAAGTTAATTTCTTCTGCTTCTGCTTCACCGTTCTCCAGTTCTTTTTGCTTTTTCATCTGCATTTTTATTTCTTCTAGCTGGCCAATGAGGAGCTTGTTTTTATTCTGTTCGCTCAGGTAGCTGTCTTGCAAATCATTGTTTTTGGCTCTCAAAGTTTTAAGTTCTTCTTCCAATGTCTCAAAATGTTTGATTTGAGTTTTCAGCTTCTCAATCTCTTGGTTGAGGTCCTTCACTTTGTTGTCCTCTTGGTTTTTATTCTTCTGATTTTCCGATTTGTTTCGTGTTTCATTTTCTACAAGTTTGAGGTAATCCAGACTCCCTTTTCTTCTTGTTTCTTTTGAAGACAGTGCAGAAGTTGTCAAGTCAGCTTCAATCCTCAGGTCGTTCCTCTCAAGAATACTGTTGGACGACCTTTCCAGCAAGTTCGACGTGTTACGGGTTTGATCTGCCCTGTTCAGTTTATTATTTTGCTCTAGCTTTTGGGTTAGCTCTTGTATTATCCTTTCATTTTGTTTCTCCCTTTCATTGAAGTGTTTCTTTTCACTAACAAAGATAAGGGCTAACGATTTCAGCTTTTCAAGTTCGCTCACTAAACTCTGTTCAGTTTTATCTAGCCGGTCTTCAGATTGTTCCAGCTCTTTTACTTTCCCCCGAAGAACTTCCAGTTCTGTCGAAATTTTCTTGGTCAGGTTCTTCTCCTCATTGAGACTGAGGCACAGCTGGGTACAGTCATTCTTGCTCCGGCCAAAGGCCTCCTCCAGTTTCTCCAGCTCTGCCATTCGCTTCTGAAGCCGCTCGATTTCAGATTTCAGCTCTCGAGTGAGGCTCTCCTCCTCCTCGAGTTTCTCCTTCATCAGCCGGCAAAGCTCTTCCGCTTTTCTGATCTCCTCATCCTTGCCTTCAATCTTCAGCACTCTTTTCCGGAGAGTTTCCACATCAGCCAGCATGCTTGAGTTGCTGCCCTCTGCCTGGATGACTTTGTCCTGCAGGTCGAGAAGTTCATCCTCAGCTTTCTGGAGATTTTTAGTTGCTTCCTCCAGCTCATCTAGGCGACGGCTGAGACTTTGCAGCTTGAAACGTAAATGGCGATTTGAGGTCTCCTTATAAGCCGAATAGTCTGCCATAGTGGTGCTTGGTTGTTGTTTTTCCCCAGACGGAAGTGAGGCAATCATTTAAACTCTTATCTTCCCCCTTGCTTCATGAGGCTGCTGGGCAAAACAGCTGGCACCTAAAAAGAGAAAGCAGAAAGTGAGCACGACAGAAAGGGGAGGCTTATTTCCTATAACCTTTTCTTTTTGTAAGCCAAAATTCAAATTGCTCTAATTGGAAGCATAAAGCAATCTTCTTAGAAGCATCCAAAACCTCCCCTTTCCAAGAAGATCTCATAACAGGTGGGAAAGTATGACTTTTCGTTCAGCAAAAGTTTACAACCCTAACAAGTCAAGGGAGGGAGTAGCCTCTCAGCACGGGTCTGCATCCCACGAAATAAATAGAAGGAATAGTGTGGTGTGGTGGTCAGAGTAACACACTAGGACTGGAAAGACCCGAGTCCAAAACCCTGCTCAGTCATGAAACTCTCTATACAGCTTTGGTTAAGTCATACTTTCTCATCTAAACTACCACACACAAGAAATGTATGAAGGAAGCACCACACACAATGCCTGAGCTCTTCAGAGGATAAAAATGTAATGCAATAGACAGAAGAGAGAGTGTCATATATTTGACTTATGTGCCAGCTCCTTGACCTGCCAAAAGCTCACCAGGCTCACTCTACCCTGATGTGTCCTGGCCACATCCTCCTGGCCCAACTCTGGTTTGCCCGCTTACCAGGTACTTTGAAATGTATGTGTTGCTTTCTGACAGTTCTTAGCACATTTTAAGCCAATATACACAGAACATATGAGGGTGAGGAGGAATAGGATGGAGGAGAAAGAATCAAGAGAAGGTGGTGTGGAGGACCAGACAAGGGGATCCAACTGCTCCCAATGTGGCATATGGAAGGAAGGAGGAATAAGGGGAATAGGTAAGGTCAGCACACACAAAATAGGTGGAAGAATGTGTGAGTTCTTTGGGGGGCAAGACCTCTCCCTTCATCCTCAGCAACAGTTAATGTGTGTCAAAAATTATGTCTACAGAGGATCAGGTATCTTTAATATCATCTCTAGGCTCTGCCGTTGCAAGTGCTCTCTCTTTCAGTTTGTTCAGACAACCTCCAAGCCAGCAAGCAAGGTGTATCAGTCAGAATGTCAGACCAGGAGACTCCAATTCCCCAATCCCATGCCGCCATGAAAGTTTAGTGGGTAACCTTGGGCCAGTCACTTGCTTCCTGCCTAACTTAGCTCACAGGGCTGCTGGAAGGATAAAATGAAGAAGGGGAGAGTGTTGTGTACCGCTTTGGGTCCTCACTGGGGAGACAAGGGGGGTCTTAATGATGTTGATGATAAATAAAATAAATCAAAACACACTTCATGGAACTGTCAGTAAACCATTTCTCCCAAAATACTAGAACTCCAGGGCATCCAATGAAGCTGATGGGCAAAAGGAAATATTTCTTTACACAGTGTGTGATCAAAATGTGGAATTTGCTTTCAGAGGATGGCCACAAGCATAGACAGCTTTAAAAGTGGATTAGACCAATTCATGGAGGAGAGGTCTGTCAGTGATTACTAGCCATGGTGATTAAAGGGAATTGCCACGTTCAGAGGTGGTAAATCTGAATGCCGGTGCAACATCAGGGGAAGGCCTCAGCCTCTGTGCCCTGTTGTTGGACCTCCAAAGGAACTGACTGGCCACTGTGTGAGACACGATGCTGGACTAGATGGACCACTGGTCCAGTCCAGCAAGGCTCTTCTTATGTTCTTAAATAGTCTCTTCTTAGAAGTTTCATACATTCTCAAGGACAGACAGGGAGAAGATGGCAGCTGATCTCTTGGACAGAAGGCCCCCAAACTTTGCTCAAAGGTTTCCTCAGCAGAACCCACACAGAAGCACCAGTGCCTAGGAGGGCACCCTCCATGGAATCTAAGTGGGAACAGAAGGACACAGGAAGGTGCACGGAGGGTCTGGTGCTGAGCCAACTGTGAAGCCCAACTGGAAATGACTCACTTCCCCATGGCAGGCGGTCATTCAGCCACCTGCGGCCTCTAAGCAGTCCAAGCCAAGCTCTTTTCCTGAGGACATCACTAGGAGCAGAGCAGTCTACAGCCAAATTTTCAGGCGACTGCAGCCCCCAGCATGAAAAGGGAGGCGGAGAGATGCTGGAGGCTACAGTTTTGAAAGAAAACCAAACATTCTCAGCTTTGTTCATGATGATCCCCCTTCTGCGTCAAAGGGAGGGGAAACTGTGCAAGCGCACACAGGAGGGGACAATGACAAACATGGCATTTTCTTTTTTGAGGACATTGAAGGATTCCATAAGGCCAAAAACAGAGTGCTGAATCCTCTTTCATTTGGCAGTGTCCATTTCCAATCTTATCCCAATGCCATCTGTTAGCAAAAGCCAAAGTTCTTTGCTATAATCCCCTATTTGCCCTGATCTAGATGGCCCAGGGTAGCCCGATCTCATCAGATCTGGAAAGCTAAGCAGGGTCGGCCTCGGTTAGTACTTGGATGAGAGACCACCAAGGAAGTCCAGGGTTGCTATGCAGAGGCAGGCAATGGCAAACCACCTAAGAACATTTACTTGAAAACCTTAGAGCAGCGGTTCTCAACCTGTGGGTTGCGACCCCTTTGGGGTCAAATGACCCTTTCACAGGGGTCGCCTAAGACCACCGGAAAACACAAATTTTCAATGGTCTTATTGTTTTTGTGATTAATCACTATGCTTTAATTATGTTCAATCTGTAACAATGAAAATACATCCTGCATATCAGATATTTACATTACGATTCATAACAGTAGCAAAATTACAGTTATGAAGTAGCAACAAAAATAATTTTTTGGTTGGGGGTCACCACAACATGAGGAACTGTATTAAAGGGTCGCGGCATTAGGAAGGTTGAGAACCACTGCCTTAGAGTCACTGTAAATTGGTTGTGACTTGATGGCACTTTCCACCACCAATCCCCTATTTAAAATGAGAACTGCACACAGGTACACAAAGCGAGCCTCTGCTTACCAAAGGTGTAGTGATTTCCTTTTTCTCCTTGTGGGCTGAGTAACATGGAACCACCCAGCCTACTGCAGTAAAGACCTTGCTTGTGATGAGATTCTTTTAGATTTTGGGTGCCAACACTGGGGGGGAGGGAGTACAGATTTTGTCTAAGATTGGAGGGGAAACCCACATTCAAAGCCCTACCTCTGTCACAAATCTTCTTTGTTTGGTGCATGTGAGCATAAAATGGAAGAGAAGAACTGCACAGAACTTGAGCTTCTCGAAGGAAAGGTGGCATAAAAATAAAACAGACAAAGTTTGCATTCAGGGGTTTCATTCTGCCCACTCCATGTCTGCTGGAGATGACAGCAACTCCAACTTCTCCTCATCCAAGTAGGTCCACATCGACTCCTCTTCAGTATTAGTTCCAATGCTTGCAAGGGGCTGGCGTTATGCTAGGGAAAAGATCTCAATTCTGGAAATATGAGGCGATCTGATGGGGATGTATGATGTATGCATAAGGGATTAAATCCAAAACAGTCAGGGTTCTAAGGAGACCTTTGTCTTCCACTGAAGAACACTCATTATAGGATAATGTTCTTTCAAAGTCTCAATTAAATAACTGAGAAATCACTTTGTTTCCCCAGATCAACTGGTTTTATCAAGGCTCAAAGGTTTCCTATTTAAAGGACTGTTAACTTAATAGTTAAAATGAATAGGGGGGCAAACCCCCTCCCCCACATCAGCTTCTACTGAATGGTCAAAAAGCTTTTGACCATTTAGAAAGGGGTTTCTTATTTGATCTTGAGAAGGCTTGCTGTAAACTTGGAGGAGTATTACTTAAAGGCCCCTTTTTTTTTGGCAAGACTGGTGATAACTGGGCAATAATTAGATGAATAAATCTGATTATTAGATTAATAGTGGTACCAGGCCAGATTGTTATTTCCCATTATTTTTAATTGTTCAGAACATTTAGAGACCTGCTCTAGGTGGCTCACAAGACAAAAACAATACAACAATAAAATCAATAAAAAGCACAAAAAAATTTGATACTAAAACCAGCAATAAAACAAATCAACACTCAATTTTGGAATGGTCCGTGCAGAGGACTAAATCCCAGAAGCTTTTCCACTGGAGCAAGAGCCTTTTTGACCACTAAAAAAAAGCTACACCAGGGGCTGAGGGACACATGTGGCCTACTCAGGGTTGGATTGAGTGGGAAAGTCCATGCAAAAGGAGAGTGTGAAATGGGAGCTATTTATTGATATATTTCAACAAACCAAACCAGCAACCTTAGATATTTTCTGTTTCACATTCTTTTATTGTTTGTTGGTCAGGACTTTTCTTATTAATATTAACCCGGGAGCATAACTACTTTAACACATCCCATTAACAATATGCCTGTCTAAACGAAAGGTCTCTGACCTTTCCTTTAACGAGAGCTACTTCTGAGTAATGAAAAATATCCCCAACCACTCCCCCTCCCCTGGCACATCACCAAGTCTTGTTCTGTCCTAGAGAAAGAACATAGATGAGAAAGAACACCAGAAATGACTAAGCAGCACAGAGAAAAATCCTATGAAATAAAAGCTTTAAAAAGGCCAAAGCAGATCTTTTTACCACCTTTTCCTGGGTCTTCTAGAGGGTCTTCTACTCGGCAGTAGCCAGTGAGTTATACCAGTAGCTGTTGGAGACCCCTGGTCTAAAAGGAAATATTATATACAAGGATTCTCTTTACTTTTGGGACAATACTGTGCCTTTAACATATTAAATCTGTACCTGATATATTTATAAGAAACTCAAAATATTTTATGAGAGAATCTTTTACAGCTGCCCACAGAGCCAGCGTGGTGTAGTGGTTACACTGTCGTACTAGGATCTAGGAGACCTAGGTTCGAATCCCCACACTCTGGAAACTTTGCTCAGTGGCCTTGAGCCAGACATTCATTCTCAGTCCCACCTACCTCACAGGGGTGTTGTGAGGACAAAAACAGAGAAGAGGAGAACAATGTAAGCTGCTTTGTGTCTTGATTGGGGGCAAAAACCATGTTATAAATAAAGTTAATCAATAATGAAATAATTTTTCCACATTTCATTATTTTCCTCTTTTGTGACTAATCCTGTGGACAATGTACACATACCTGGGCCTGGGTCTCTTCAGAATCTGGGGGGAAGGGGGTCCATGCGTATATTAAGAATATTTCTATCCCACCTTTCTGGTTAAGAAAAATCTGTGGTGGTTTAAAAAAAGGTTTTAAAGCTACAAAAAAAGAGGTCAGTATATGACAAATAGCAATTAATAGCCACTAAAAACATTTCAAAGGCAGAGAAAATTTAATTTTAAAAAGTCTTCCGGCGTAAATGGCACTGCACAGTCTCTAAGGAAAGAGGTATCTATCGTGCAAGGCCAAGGCAGCCACTGAGAAAGCCATGTTGGTCCTCATGCATCAAATCTTCCTGACTGGGGAGGCACATAGTAAAGCTTCCCAAGCCAACCTAAGACAGTCTGCCAGGATTAAAATGTTCCTCTAAGTAAAACAAACACACTTCCATGCCCACGGAATCAAAGAAAAGCAGGAGGAGGAAGAAGATGATATTGGATTTATACCCTGCCCTTCACTATCCAAAGGAGTCTCAGAGTGGCTTACAATCTCCTTTCCCTTCCCATCCCCACAACAGACACCCTGTGGAGTAGGTGAGGCTGAGAGAGCTCTTTCAAGAACTGTTCCTGAGAGAACAGCTCTGAGAGAGCCATGACTGACCCAAGGTCACACCAGCAGCTGCATGTGGAGGAGTGGGGACACAAACCCAGTTCTCCCAGATTAGAGTCCACACTCCTAACCACTACACTAAACTGGCTCTCTAACCACTACACCAGACAGCCTTGTCCTTGATATGCTAGTATGACATACAGGGATTTTTGTTTTTACATGAGGAAGCATTCAAGTACCACTCACCTACATTATGAACAGAGCGTGATGGAACCCTAAAACTTTGCTAGATAGTATTCAGTGCAGATCTAAAAGGCTCAAAGTGACTTTGAATTGTTTTAGTGAAATTAACTAAAGAACAACTTCCATGAATAAATGAAGTACATCAGATATATGTGAGTCCGCTTTTGTGAGACCCATATATCTGAAGACTCTGATGACGAAGTCACTCAAAGCCTTCAGCCACAGCTATTTTCCCTCTATCTCTCACATGGGACTCACAGGAGAGAACAGACTTCTCCCAAGAAATCAGACAACATATCCTGCCCTAACACTGCTATTCTCAGCACACATTAAGCAACATTTTAAAACCTCAACTCTTGGGAGTGAAGTCCCTGTACAACATTCAAATGCATCTCCACTGTCTCAGTTCAAGGGGCAGTGGAGAACCAGCCGGAAAGTCGACAACAAAATAGTAGCCTCACAAATCTGGGGCTTCTTCCTGCTCTTCCTCTTCACAGAGATCAGACAGAAAATGAGTGGGAAGCTAGCAAAAGGTACTCAGACATGGAGAAGGTCAGTGGTAGAAACCTGTCTGTCATGCAGAAAGTTCTGGGTTCAGTTCTCAGCTTTTCCACTTAAAAGGGTCAGGTCATAGGTGATGTGAAAGACCTCAGCCTGAGACCCTGGAGAGCGGCTGCCAGTATAAGGCAGCTTCATGTGTTCATATTGGAAAACCTGGAACATCTTTCTGGAGATTTTCCACAGAAGATTCTAATGTAGATCCACAGGCAACTGCAAACAGGAGACAGCACAACGGCTAAAGAGAACAGTTCTCTCCCACTCTACTCTAGGGCTTCAGATCCAATGCAGGAGCCATGACCTCATGACATGTGCAGCATTCAGAGTGTCAGACCAAGACTTGGGAAATCCAGATTCAAATCCCCACTCTGCCATGGAAACTCACTGCGTGACCTTGGTCCAGGGACTCTCTCTGAGTCTCACCTACACCACAGGGTTGTTGTGAGGTTAAATGGAGGGAGGATCACAGAACGGTATATGCCACCCTAAATCTAGATAGATAAGATGATAAATGAGAGACAGACAGACAGACAGACAGACAGACAATGAATATATGCAGAACACAGACCTTGACCTCTGGAGGACATAATGTAATAATAAATAAAAATAAACGCTTTTCCATTCTGAGTTGTTTTTGTCCCTTTAATATTTCAACCACACAGATATAGGCCTTTGGCTTAATTTATAGTTGTTCACTGAAAACTTCTCAAAATCTCACTCAGATCCTCCTTCGGGCATCTTCTTATTTATTGACTATATTTATAAGCTGCCTTTCAGCCACACTGACTCTCAAGCTGAATTCATTTATTGCAAAACCACAATTCAGGTCCAAATATAAATCTGAAAACCGACTAGCAAGACACCCATCCAAACAACAACAGGATGGTTTATAAAAACCATCCAAATGAGGAAAGCAACCAAACTGCAGCAGAAGTACCTTGCTTAATGGCAAGTGCTCAAGAGGCACAGCGGAAAAGGCATATTTTCATGCCCTGTGAAAGGACAAAGGAGGCTGCGCCTGCCAAACCTCCAGTGGCAAGGCGTTCCAAAGAACTGGACCTCTGGATGTCCTTGTGAAGAACAGTGAACTGACAGTACCCAAAGAAGGGCTTCATTAGCAGATCATAAAAGCCTGGAGACACTCCTGAGAGACGCAGGCCCCAGACCATTTAGAGGTTAAGACTTATACCTTGAATGGGGCATAGAAGCAGCCAATGAAGACATTTCAAAACAGGCATCCTGTATTTTAGCAGACTTTACCCACACACATCCCAAAGTCTACTTTACAGATTTCAGACACCAAAAACTTCCTTTAAGAACAAACACACAAACACATGAAGGTGCCTTATACTGAATCAGACCCTTGGTCCATCAAGGTCAGTACTGCCTACTCACTGGCAGTAGCTCTCCAAGGGCTCAGGCAGAGGTTCTTCTCATCAGCTAACTGCCTGGTCCTTTTAACTGGAGATGCCAGGGATTGAACCTAGGACCTTCTGCATGCCAAGCAGATGTTCTACCACTGAGCCACAGCCCCTCCCCACACAGCTCCGATTCTCAGGGTGCTGGTTTCAGTCACTACACAACCAAGGACACACATCCCTGACAACTGTGGGTTGTTTTTTGTAAAGGAGCAGTAAGCTCTAGCAACACACAGTCCTAGGGATCCCATGAGAGCAGCAGCCACCACTAGAATGAGAGGAACAACACAGAATTTGCTATCATACTGCTCCCAATTCAATCCAGTTCTCTACCTTGCTGTTCCCTAGACTCTTATCTGGAAATCTAGTCATTTACGCAGAGCAGCTCCTGCAAACACAGGGTTAATGCATAAGATTCGAGCAGCAAACAAAGGTTTCCTACTGATTTGCTAACCTTCAAAGGAGGCGGGAAAACCTCCCAAGTTTCTTCGGCTATCCATGCTGCTGTAGCTATGGCTAGCTGCAGGAAGCACTCATCCAGGTGGACCAGAGAGTGTTGGGAAAGAAGAGCTGGAGCGCTTTGTCCCGTGTGAACCAGCTGAGAGGTATGAATGAAAGTAAACAGACAACTGTGTCTCACCGTGTCTTCTCATGCTAGCAAATTCCTCACCTTGCTTAAATTCATTTCTTAGGAAGACTGATGCTCACACACACAATGATGACTAGAGCCTTCATTGCACAACCAGCTGCCCTGTGATAACCTCTTGGCTCCCTTCAATCTTCAACAGACTCAGAAGAGCGCAAAAGGCTATTTCAGACCACCCCCTTGCCTCAAGGTGGGTTATCTCATAACTCTCACAATAACCCAGGGAGGACAGACCATGGCGTGACACACACAAAGCAACCAGAGTGTTGCAGTCACAGGAAATAGCTTGGGACCCCTCCGGCCAGAGCCACGTCAAATCAAAGCTGCACACGGAGAAGACTGCCCACCCAAGTCCTTTGTGCCTAACCCCACCCAGCAACTGAACACACATCTGGACACTCCCCCAATCCGACTGAGAGGCAAACACTTCCTCAACCCCAAATTTCATTTATTTCTTTGTTTCTGCCTCGCCTTTCTCCCCAATGAGGACCCAAAGCAGCTTACATAGTTAAACTCTCCTCCATTTTATCCTCACGACAATGGTGTGAGGGAGGTTAGGATAGAGAGAGTGTGATGGATGCAAGGGCACCCAGAAAGCTTGACTCAGAGGCAGACAATCGCAAATCACCTCCAAAGCTCTCTTGCCATGGGGTCACCATAAGTCAGGAGTTTAGATGGAGTAATATAACTTCACAGGACTTTAAGAGACAGAGAGTAGAAATCTAATCAGCCTGTTCCACTAACACACCTATGCAGTGATCGCAGTTCCTAGTTCAGTGCTTTAGCAACCACATAGACAGAGTATATAAAATGTTATCTAGAACACGGGGAGCCACAAAGATGGGCAGGCAAACTGGAAACACAGGAGACAGAAAAAGACAGTCTCATCTACCTAACGCAAAAAATCACTTGATTTCTGGGTTTTGTAAAAAGGAAGAGGAGCGAACAGGGAGTTTGAGTTTTCCGGCTTTTACGTGGACCTGCCCTTGTAGCAATAAAGCCTTTGTGACATGAACTGTCCATGCTCATGTGATGAACAGAAGGTTCACAAACATTCCAATCTCAAAGATGACGACATCAAAACATTTGCAGTCCAGCTTCTCCAAGGGAAGAAACGGTTGGCAGATTGGATGGGAATAAAACCTCATAAACTGCATTCAAAGGATCTCCACCAGTTGTAGTTTCTATTGCTGTTACAGCACTGTGACCTGGTAACCCTGCAAAGGGGGCAATGAAAGCTGAGAAGAAGAGAGCAGGGCTAAAAGTCACACACCAGAGTGAACAAACCGGCCAACTCCTTGGTTGTGAGCTGCTAGCTTAAACAAGTTTTTAATCAGGTTCCAGAACAGGCGAACATTTCAACTATTCTTAAGATAAAAACTGAAGAGAAATAAATTAAAATGGTGTATAAATCCTAACACACATGGCAACAGCAATGTGTCACTTAATTTAAGCTCAGTCTTTCACGCTCACCATTGTATAAATCCATAATGGCTTTGGAAGCATAAGGCTCAAAAGGCAACTGGAGTCTATTTTCCCTTGCCTCTCTTCTCTAAGCCCTCCGGCTTACATTTTCGATGGAACACTGATCTGTATCAAACGACTTCTCCCAAGCTGCCAATACCAAGATAACGGTTATGGCATCACGGCCGAACAAATGCACAGTGAATTACATGTGACCAAACCACCAACGTTCAGGCTGTCTCCGAGCTCCAATAGTTTTATGTTCATCTGTTTTATGGCGCAAGCTATGACACTTTGGTGTCCTTCAGACTGGAAGCAGTTTCAGAATTTAGCTGTGTCGATCTGCAGTACAACAGCAAGATTTGAGTCCAGGAGCACGTTAGAGACCAACAAGAGTTTCAGGGTAGGAGTTTTGGGAGCTTTCCAGAGAGCTCTGACTCTCGAAAGCTCATACCCTGAAACACTTGTTGGTCTCTAAGGTGCCACTGGACTCAAATGTAACAATTCAGACTGGAAGTGTCTCAAAGAGGTGCAGGGCAAGGGGAAGAGACTCAGGGCTGGTTCCCATGAGCACATTTATATGTGCATATGAATCCAACATATGAACACACATGTATGAATGGGCTGTCCACAGACATAAGCGCAGACACAATCTGGAGAGGGTCTATGGATGTGGCTGAGTGATACAGCATATAACGTCCACGGAGACGGTCCCTAGTTCAATCCCTGGCACTTCCGCTTAAAAGAATCTCATGCAGCAGAAACTGGGCAAGACCTTTCTCTGCAAGAGACCCTGGAGAGCTGCTGTCAGTCAGAGGAAACAACATTCAGCTTGAAGGACTGCTTCACACGTTCCTGTGGAGGCCACTAAGGCTTTCAGCTGCCAACTGTCAAATGTAGAAAAATCAATTTCAACATAAAAACAAGAGCTAGATCTAAATCCAGCAGCATGTTAGAGACCAACAAGATTTTGGGGATATATGCTATCAAGAAGAAGAAGAGGAGGAGAAGGATTTATACCCCACCCTTCACTACCCAAAGGAGTCTCAGAGTGGCTTACAATCTCCATTCCCTTCCCCTCCCCACAACAGACACCCTGTGAGGTCGGTGGGGCTGAGAGAGCTCTCTCAAGAACTGCCCTTGAGAGAACAGCTCCAAAAAAACTTGTGACTGACCCAAGGTCACACCAGCAGCTGCATGTGGAGGAGTAGGGAATCAAACCTGTTCTCCCAGATTAGAGTCCACGCTCCTAACCACTACACTAAAGGGAGTCAAAGCTCCTTTTGAATATCAATTATATGTTTATCTATATATCTAATAGCAAAATGCAGCCCCCATCTGTGGATATCTAAATCTGCGGATCGGGGCCACACTGACACTAAACAGATTTTCCTGCAAATTTGGGGGACCCCCTCAGATTTGCAAAAAAATCTAAAATTTTACAAAAATACACTGGGGGTTTAAATTCACCCCAAAATTTAAAAAATCATTCTATGCACCTACCTCCAGTGCAGTCACTGGTGGCTGCGGCAGAGCTCGGGAGCCACAGTGGACCGTGCAAGAAATGAGGGGAGGAGATGGGATTTCCCCCCCCCCCCCACAAGTCTCATAGGCTCACATTTCTACAATTATATTTTTCTGTATATCCCACATTTCTTCATATTGTGAGTTCAGGTGGTATTTTCAATTTGTCATTTACGATACACCGTTATTTTTGAAATACCATCTTATACTTGTGTATTTGGGGGGGGGGGGGTTGTACTTGATGGTGTTCCTCTTTGTCTTCTCTTCTCAAGAAATCAATTTCATGCATGTGTCAATGAACCCCCAGTCTTTCTACCCCTGTCGGATGCACTTGATTCTCTTTCAACCACACTTTTTTTATTTGTACAAGCCCAACCGCACAATATACACAGAAGAGGAGATATTATGGGCTGTCAAAGCTTCTAAATAGGAAGCAGAACGAACAGCATCCGTTGTCCTGCGAGGGACCGTAAAGAGTTAACCCAGCCAGGCCAAACAAACTCCGGAGGAAGGAGCCTGTCCACTTGAGACACCTTAAACCCCAGACTTTGATTTGTTTAGATTACATCATCATCGCTGGAGAACTGTACTCCACTGGTAGTACTGCTGCTCATTTGCTGAAGGCTAAAAGCCAATTCTCACATTTCATTTCCCTAACCACAAATATACTCCCACAGAGGGAAAGGCACGTACTGTAGCGGAGGCACAGGACTGAATACTTATCCATCCCCCAAGTGACATACCCGCTCAGCTACCTCAGCCACTGACCTGTGCACACCATGGACCAGTGGTCAGAATGTCCAAGGAGGATCTGGGAGGCCCGGATTCAAATCCTCTCTCTACCATGCAAGTTTGCTGGGTGAGCATCGGCCAGTTGCTCTCTCTCTCTCTCTCAGCCTAACCTATCTCACAGAGTCATTGCCAGGATGAAATGCAGAACGATGCTGTAAGCCACTCTGGAACTCCACTGGGGAGAAAAGTGGGGTACAATATCTAAGTAAATAAATCATAAGGACAAACTGGGCAGAAGAGAGTTTGGACTGACACACAACTTCTTTGGATGGACGGTAAACTCATCCTGAAAGGTGGAGGAGAACGTACCATGGAGAAATGGCCCACAGACATCCCTTGCCTGCTGTCACTATCAATCCCTGCTCAGGCCTTCAAAATCCCAGGCACCTGCTCCTTTGAAGGGCAGACAGACACCAGGGAGAAGACTTTTCCCCCTCCTCCCGAGCATCTGGTGAAATGCAGTTTTGTCTGTTCCTTTGGTGCCCTTGCTTAGAGCTTGCTGCATCGCTCAATGGCTTTAAAATCGTGGTTAGTTGGCCCTTTTAGATAATACATAAAACAATTCAATAAAAAGATATTGTATTTTAAATGCTGCTTCCATGTTCAAATGCTTTCATGTATGGGTAAAAATGGTTTACATAAATTAATATTCCAGGGTGCTTGAATGCCACCTCAAGAACCACAGGTGGGGGAGACACGGGGCATAAATGCTACAGTAAAATAAATACGTGTATGTATTTGCTTTAATCCCATTGTGATGGAAACTTGCTTTAAAAAAAATCGAAGTTTCTTTCTTCCTTCCTTTCCTTCTTGGGAGTGTTGCTACTTTGATCAAGAGCCTCCTGGGAGTCTCACTATGAGCTGTTTACATGCACGGCAGAGGGGTCGAGCAGCAACCCCATTCCAGGCCTCCCTTCCCCTCTTGGCCTCTTTGTTCACCCTCCTGGCTTGTTACACCCAGAGACCGGTTGACTCTGGAGCTCAGGACAGGCACAAGGCACAGGCAAGTTACGATCTGCGTGTCAGGAAACCCTGCCTGTGAGTTAATCAGAAATGACAGATTCCCCACCCATTTAAGCCAGACATTGACTCACAGCTACGCGCAGCTGGCTTAGGTGAATACCTGCACATCGCATTTCATTAGAATTGCATTTCGGGTAGGTGGCAGGCCTGAACGATGAGACATCGCAGGGCAGAGGAAACTGCCACATCCTCGACACTCACTCCTGCACAGACTTTCCGGAACTTGGTCACTTGCTCCCAAACGCTGCAATACTCTGATTATTGTTCTTGGAGTTCCCTCATGGTATTAGGATTCACAGTCTGGAAAGCAAGACTAGGGCTCTTGCATTTCCGCTTCGGAGCACGCAAGTTCACACTGCACAGACTGCACAATGACCGCAACAACAAAGATCCAGGCTGCTTCAACACCACTGTGGCAACAAGGCATGTTATCAATGGAGCGGTGCTTTGCTGATTCCGCATTGCCAGGGCTGTGTTCCTTCTGTCTGTTCCTGAACCAACCAAAACATATATAGAACTTGGTGTCTGGTATAAGAATTATCTGGAGAAACTCCATTTTGTGGAGGGGGGCACTGTTGTTGTTTTTTTAAAAGATGTGGCCGCTAGCCAGGTTTGCAAGTACTAATGGCAGGCTCCCAATTATGTAGCCCCATGAACTGGCACAAGCTAAGAATGTTTATAGTTCTTTGAAGGATACAGCTGCTAAAATCCAAGTTATCAATATTCGTTTCTTTCTTCTCCCCGCCAGCAAGCCGGATGTATTTTCCTATTTTAGGCCAGGTATGCAAGGCCAATGCGAAGCTGCTATGGTGCCACCCTTCCCGGTCTGCTGCCCTCACTAAGCCTCTGAACAAATGGACATTTTATCTAGCTGACTGAAAAATTATTTCATTATGCCCCTAGTGAAAAGAAAATGTTCTGTAATTTATTCATTTTTAAACTGTTGATGCATTAATTACATAATTTTTGGTGCCCATTTTGCATCCCTATCCAGGTCTAGGCTGGAGCTGCCATCCTCACAGCCCTTGAGCCAAAAAGAGCTCCATCCTAGTGAGGCCCAGAACTGAGTAATAAATCGGTTTGTGGACTGTACCACTTAAGGCTGTACGGGGAGAAGTTGTGTATTTTTATGCTGTTCCATGCGGGGGGGTGGGGGGAGAATCCTTACAGATAAGAAACTGGTGTGTCAAGGAGACTAGCTCAAACTAATCTCCTTCCTGGTTTTCTTCCTCTGTGCAGAAAGTTCTCCCCTACCATGGGGAAGAACACAAGTCCCCATCTCTGGTATGAAATGGTACAGTCCAAGATTGTGCTACAGCTTGTCTGTGCTAGAGCAAAAGGTCTGGCTGGGTGAGCCACCACTGGACTACCAGTGCAAACCCCTACTCAGCTATGAGGCTCAACTGGGTGGCCTTGGCCAAATCATGCGCACGCTCCCCCCCCCGCTTAACCTACCTCACTAGGTCGTTGTGAGGATCAAAACAATGACAGCTCATGTATACTTCCCTAAACTCTAGGGAGGATTAAAAACATGACTCAAGAACCGAGAGGTGGAGGCCAAGAGATGTATCTCTAATAACCCTGTGACACCTAGTAGATGAAAACACTTATGGCCTACTTTATCTGGGTTTCTCAGCCTTGACTAATCAGAATGGAAGTGAGTGGGGCAGAACAGAAGCCTGAATCTGGTTTAGGGCTCAATTCACTCACCTAAACAAATTACTAAGGTTTACTAGTCTAGGTTCATTCACAGTACCCAACAGTGAAGTATCATAAATCAAGGCACTCTCATATAAACTATGGAAGAGACGGAAGTACATAATCATCAAGTGTTGTCAGTGAAACTACTGCAGAAAGGTACTCAGAACAATATTTCCTGATGTCTGTTACAAGGTTTGCATGTTTAGCTAAAGCTAGAGTATGAAAACAGTTAGGATCTATACATTCAGACATACTTTAAAACACAGGGCCATGTGATTTATTTTATCTTGTGGGGCAGGGGGTGAGCCCCACTTTCCTCTGCCTTGGCATTGCTTATAACAGGTATATCTGCCTCCAGTTGACCACTGACTTAGTTTTATCTATTTGCCTTCCTTCAAAAAAAAAAAAATGTCATGCATACACTTACACAAATTTTAAAAACCCATTCAATGCTTCATCTAAAAATGCACTCTCTTTTTACAATGAAAAACTTATTTGGAGGAAAGGGGGAATAGGGAGTCATGGAGTCACAGGTGACAGCCAATCAGTACTATGCACAGCTGGTGCTGGCTTCTGCAGCAGACTGACAGCACCAACTCCCCCTGAGCTCAATCCTAAAGAGGGCGGTATGGCTGTACAAAAAAGAGCACTTCCACAATGGCCCCACAGTTCAAATCATTTGTCTCTGTATGCACAGTGAATCTATATCGACTGTGGGGCTTACACTGGGGTTTACTCCTTGGGCATGAGTTCTGAAAGAATATTTGATCAGTAATCGATAGCTACCTCCTAGTGGCTCATCACTTGCATCACAATTATTTATGTATTTTATTTTATGTATTTAATGCATTTATACCTGACCTTTCACCCCCAGTGGTGATCTAAAGCGGCTTATGTTATTCTCCTCTCCTCCATTTTATCATCACAACAATCCTTTGAGGTAGGTTAGGCTTACAGACTGTGACAAGATCAAGGTCATGGGGTGAGCTTCCATGGCATGAGTGGGGATTCGAACCCGGGCTTCCCAGATACTAGTCTGACACTCTTAACCTACACCGCACTGGCTCTTAATTATGGATGGGCCAACTAAATTGATCTTAATGAACTTTGTGGAAATATTTTCTATCTGTGGACTCATACATGAAAGCTGTTTGTTGTTGCTTAAAAAAAAAAGATCAAGAATGATTCTGTTCTACATTTCTGTCTTCCAATTACCCTTCCAGCAAGTACAAGCAAGTCATCGTGTGTGTCGAAAGAGAACTCGAACCAAAGGTAGAGAGCTGTCACTCTGCATTTCAACTGAAGACAGCCTCCAAGTGCGTGATTTGAAACACCATGAGATTGACAGGGGAAAGGGGGGGGGAACGGACTATTGGATACTTACTGTGAAGGGTCTTTCTCCTCTGAGGAAAGGAGGACATCTTGGTGGCTGATTCCCACCATCCACTCAGGGATGCAAGAACAACTTTTTTTCTCCTTCCTGTCTCTGCTGTGGGACTCACCTGCCCTTCAGTTCTGTCAACTCCGAAAGCAGTTAAGCTACTCTATACTCTACAACTGGATAAAACAGGTAACGTATAACATTAACGTAAGACAAGTAACAACAGTTAAACGTAGAACAGTTAAGACAGGAAGGAATCCTGCCAATAATTGGTTAATTAATTGACTGACTGACAATGACTTGGGAGGGACAAGCTGTCCTCCTTTCCTCAGAGGAGAAGGACCCTTCACCGTAAGTATCCAATGGTCCGTTCTCCCTCTGAGGTAGAGGACATCTTGGTGGGACCTCCCATAGCAGTGTCCTCATATCCTGGGTGGGTCACTGTCTTCTGTGTCTAGGATATGCTGAAACACTTTTCTGCCAAAGACAGAATCAGCTGAATTGTAGATGTTTATCTTATAGCGCCTTATAAACGTAAAGACGGATGACCATGTCGCTGCCTTGCACACTTCTTCCACAGTGGCATGTCTAGCAAATGCTGCATTGATTCCCACGCTCCTCACTGAATGAACTGTAGTTCCATGTGGCACATTCAGCTTGTGGAGCTTGTATGTTTTGATTATACAAGCCTAGAGAGACCTACTGATAGCTAACTTAGACATTTTATTCTCCATGTTCGGTGGGTGAATAGAAATGAACAGGGCATCTGTTTTCCTGATGTGTTCTGTTATGTACATGAATGCCTTCAGGGCTCTCCTAAAATCTACCACGTGCCATGTCCTTTCCCTCGGGTGACTGGGGTTTGGATAGAAAGATGGAAGATCAATTTCTTGAGATCTGGGGAAGGTAGAGTTTACCTTTGGTCAAAAGGCTGGATCTCTTCTCAATATCACCTTATCCTTGTGGAAGATACAGAGCTCAGGCTTGAAAGAAAATGCTTCAAACTCTGACACCCTTCTCACAGAAGTGATGGCCACCAGGAATAGAGTTTTCATTCTCAGCTACTTCAATGGAATCTCTCTAATTGGCTCGAAGGGTGGTTTGGTGACGGACGAAAGCACGGTATGTAATTTCCAGGTTGGAAATCTATGCATCTGTGGAGGATCTTTTAGAGTTGCTCCCTTGATGAAGTGACGTATGTGTGGATGCCTTGACAGACTGATGCCTTCAACTTGAGGAAACACTGCAGATACAGCTGCAACTTGCCATCTAAGTGTTGCAGCTCTCAAACCTCTGTTGATGCCTTCTTGAAGGAAGTTTAGAAGTGACGAGTTATGAGTTTAGCGTATTGACTCTCTTCCTCCTACACCATCGAATGAATGCCCTCCAAGTAGTGTTATATATTCTGTTGGTCGATTGCTTCCTAGAGGCAAGGAGAGTATTTGCAACTTCTCTGCTGTAACCTAGTTGGAAGAAATTATCCCGCTCAATTTCCAAGCGGTCAAATTTAACTATTCTGGGTATGGGTGCCAGACCGGTCCCTGTTGTAGCATGTCCACAGATACCAGGCGTCTCAGAGGTGGATCTGTCAACATTTGAAGTAGGGCCATGGGCAACAAGGCCAAAAGGGAGGCACTAGGATAACCTCTGCCTGTTGTTCCTTGATCTTTCGGATCCGTTTTGGTAGCACTGGGACCAGTGGGAAGGCATATAGCAGACCTCTTGGCCAACTTGATGTTAAGGCATCTGTTCCTTTGGCCTGAGGATGATGGAGCCTGCTGAAGAATCAATCCATCTGATGGTTTGTTGAGGATGCGAAGAGATCCACCAGTGGGGGCCGAAGTGGATTGAAATTAGCTTGAACAGTTCCTTCTTGAAGGACCATTCTCCCTCTTGCCTGCTGAAACAGTCTGCTTCACTGTTCCCTTGATGTGTTCTGCCCTAATAGAGGACAGGTTCTTCTCTGCCAATATTAGGATCCTGGCCACTTCCCTGTGAAATGCTGTGGACCTGGACCCCCCCCCCTTTTAGGTAAGTTTTTGCGGCTGTATTGTTTGTTCAAAACATGGGATTGAGCTATTTTGGTTCTGAAATGGAGAAGAGCTAGATGGATGGTTTGAAGCTCTAGCAGGTTGATTGGTAGGGTTGCTTCTTTCTTGTTCCAGCAACCCTGTACTGGTTCTTCATCCAATGTCACACCCCATCTGGATAGACTGGTGTCTGTGAATATCTGTTTTACTTCTGGGATCCAATATTTCTTGCCCTGTAGAAGGTTGGACATCCTTGTTCACCAGGCGAGACTGGACCTCACCCTTAGTGGAATGTGGCTTGATAAGTCTTCCTTCCTCAAGATCTGAACTTGGAAGGGTCTCAAAAACTGTTGCAGATGCCTGGAATGAAATATGCCCCACTGTATCACATCTATGTTTGAAATTAATAGACTCATCACCCTTGTGGGGGTCATTAGCAATGAAGATCTGCTCTTTATTATCGATGCAGGAATATCCTTCGGCTTCCTCACCCTTTTTGGCTATGAGAAAGACAGTTGGATGTGCTGTCTATGAGAACCCCAAGGTGCTCCAACCTCTGTTTCAGTTCTAGGGAGCTCTTGCGAAGGTTCACAAGGAATCCCTGTGCTTATAAGCACCAGATGGTTTTCTCCGTGTCCTCTCTTGACTTGTGTTGAGAACTGGACCTGATTAGCAGGTCGCCCAGGTAAGGGTGGATGTGAACTCCTTGTTCTCTAAACTTTACAACTGGATTGATCAGCAATTTTGATAAAACCCTCGAGGCCTTAGAGAGGCCAAAAGGCAGAGCTCTGAACTGAAGATGGTTCTCTCTGACACAGAAGTGCAGAAATTTCTGGTGACATTGAAAGCCTCTGTCTAGTCTGTGAGCTACTCTTCCAGTTGTAAGGACTTGGTGATTGACTAGCATCTCCATTCTGAAATGCCTCAATTTCATGAATCTGTTGAGGTATTCCAGATCAAGAACTGCTCTCCAGTCCCCGTCCTTTTTTGGGACTGTAAAGAAAATAAGAGTACACCCCATGCCTCCTTTCTGAATGAGGACAGGTTCTACGGCTTCAATGCTGAGAAGATGTTTGATCACTTTGATGGTTCTGAGCAGTTTTTGTGGGTTCCTGTGGGCAGGGGAAATTATTAATTGCTCCGGTGGGTATCTGTTGAATTCTATGTATATCTGTTGGTGACTACACCCACTACACAACTGTCCAGATGTTCCTGAAGTGAAGCAAATGTCCTGCCACTGGAGTGGATAGCAAGGCCCGCCCTAGAGGTTTTCCCATCTCGATTGGCCCTGTCTGATCTGATGTTTGGTTGCTTGTTAAACCTGGGGTTAAAGTTTCTCCTTCTGAATGGTTGTCTTAACTGATTCCAGTTGGATCTTCTTCCTTCTTGTTTGAATCTGGGAAGTACATGTTGGGCATGAAAGGAAAAATTTCCAAAGGGCCTTCCGTCGTTGTGCCTCAAGGTTCTGGGAAGCGCCTTTTCCTTATCCCTAGTCTCTACCAGGATCATGTCGAACACATCACCAGTCTGTCCCCTTGGAATGGGTAGGCCAAGAATATGGCTTTGGAGTGGTAATCTGCCTGCCATGCACACAACCATAATGTCCTCCTGGATGCTGCTGCCGCTGAAGCCATGGCCCTCAAGGAAAAAAATCAAGGAGTCCAAAGTTGTACCCGCTGTGAAGGATGTGGCCTTGAGTAACCTGTTGACACCTTCATTCAGATGGCGACTGTTGTCTGGAATCAGCTGACGCACCTTTCTGGTTCAGACTATGTCTGCCCTTGGTACTATAGAAACCGTAGCGGACGCTCTGATCATTATGGCTGTGGCCTTGTGTGCTTTCCTTAGTGCAAAATCAGTCCTTTTATCCAGGCTCTGATGGAACCTTGACCGTCTTCCAACAATAGTCCTGATTACTGTAATGCTGTGATGAGAGCGTCAACCCAGGGCACCTGCAAAAACTCACTGGCATAAGATGGTATAGCATATAATTTTTTAATGAAGCCTGGAAACTGCCTATTAGCCATGGGTTTCAATCATTCTGCTTTCAACTGCTTCTCAAAGAACTCAGGGAAGGGAAAGACCTGCTCATTTGTGCTGGATCTAGGGAAGAATTCTTTATTTCTCTTTGGTCTGTGCTTCAAATCTGGTGCTGTGGAGGCTTGATCCTCTCCCTCCGCGGATCTCCTGTAGGTCTAGTGCTGCCGGTGTCTTAGATAGGAGGTATTAGTAGTCCTCCGATTAAAAAAAATCTGACAGACTGTTCAGGGGCCTCAATATCTTCTTCCTTGTCAGAGAGGAATTCTCCCTCCTCCCTGTCATCTATGTCGCTCTCTGAAGAAGGGTCGGGTCACCATAGTGGACTATCTCTCCCTCTTCTCTTGTTGGCTGAATCCTTCTGGGTCATCTAAAGCCTTCTTTAATCAACAAGGCTCCTCCTGAGCTCTCATGCCTTGGGGAGGGGGGGAGAGGAGGGAGGACTGGATAAAGTCTTGTCTGATCTAAGGCTTCCCTGATGACAGAAATTCTCAATCTCTTCCCTCATGGTCTGTCTAATTAGTGTGAAGTACTCTGGAGGGAAATTAAAGGGCCTGTGGGGGGGAACTGTTACCCTTCCGACGGCCCTCAGAATAGTTTGCCGACTCTGTGCAGACTTGAATCGGGGATTCCCAATCATTCTCGATGGCTCCTGTGCCCAACTGGCTTGTGGAGGCAATGGGATCTTCTTCACAACCTCCTTTTGCACGATCAAAATGGCCGCTGGTCATAACCGGCAGATTTGAATGGCCCAAGTACATTGGAGCTGTTTTTTGGAAGGCGCTGCTTTTTGCGTACTTTTTTTGCATCTGATCTATCGCGGCCAAGGCAGCCCTGTTAGGGTCAGTGCCTGCCCAATCTGAGGACTCTCCTACGCCTGCCATGAGCAGAGCCTCCAACTCTGCTTCAGAGAGGAAGCCATCAGTATCCTCCCAAAGATTCATGGTTTGAGTGGCCAAAAGACATGCCATGAAATTGCTGAGCGGTCGGGTTAGAACGGATAAAAGGAAGTACTTCTTCACCCAAAGAGTGAAGAATGGAATTCACTGCCACAGGAGGTGGTGGAGGCTACAAGCATGGACGGCTTCAAAAGGGAATTAGATAGGCATATGGAGCAGAGGTCCATCAGTGGCTATTAGCCACAAGGTATAGATAGGGGCTCTGGGGCAAGTGATGCTCCGTCTTCTTGGTGCTTGGGGGGGGGGGGCAACAGTGGGAGGGCTTCTAATGTCCTGGCCCCACTGGTGGACCTCCTGATGGCACCTGGTATTTTTGGCCACTGTGTGACAGAGTGTTGTACTGGATGGGCCTTTGGCCTGATCCAACATTGGCGTCTCTTATGTTCTTATGTTCTTATACAAGCCCATTATCCGCTCCTTTAAGTCTTCACTCTCTTCTTTTCCTGAGCCAGGGAACCGAGAAAGGAAAGAAGAGCCAGTAGGAAGTAAGATCCAGTAAAAGTAAGTGAAAAAATTAAGAGTTAATGAGATAAGCGAAATAAGAAGAGAAACAGAAAGCAGGACAGCCTCCTCTCCAACTGCTCCCCCTGATGAGGCAGGAAAAGAACTGAAGGGCAGGTGAGTCCCAAAGCAGAGACAGGAAGCAGAAAAAGGTTGATACTGCCTCCCTGAGTGGATGGTGGGAATCACCCACCAAGATGTCCTCCTTTCCTCAGAGGGAGAAAGAGTTTCTGACCTTTGGGCCAGACTAACAGCAAACGCAGTCTTCCCCACGACACTCAGAATGATATTCAGAAGGGGCCCAAACCAGCCACCAGGGCTGCAGCAAGTTCAAACAGGCTGCCTGCAACCAGACAATGCCCCCTGCTGAGTCTTTGAGGGAAAAGAACTCCAAGAGCTACACCAGGAGGAGCAACTGCTTGGTCCCTGGTTTGAGGCAAAACAATGCTTCCACAAAGCAAAAGGCTGAATCCTTCAGCAGGCAGGTTTCCGCTGCTGGCTTACCATGCCTAAAGGCTCACCTACGCATTGCACAGGAGATCCTTGACTGGATAACATATTTTTTTTAAAAAAAAACTTCAAAATGTAACCTGGCGAACAAGGGAGAGGAATTTGGACCGGAACCACAGCATGGTGGGGAGTATGTTAATTCCACCCCCCATTTCCCTAGTAATCAACTCCCCCACACAGCTGCTATTAGTGGTGAAAGAGGTACCAATTTGGTGTCGTGGTCAGGAATGTGGACTCTAATCTGGGAGAAGCGGGTTTAATTCCCCACTCCTCCACATGCAAGTGCTGGTGTGACATTAGGTCAGTCATGGCTCTCTCAGAGCTGTTCTTTCAAGAGCAGTTCGAAAGAGCTCTCTCAGCCCCACCTGCCTCACAGGGTGTCTGTTGTGGGGAGGGGAAGGGAAAGGATTTGTAAGCCGCTCTGAGACTCCTTTTGGGTGGTGAAGGGCAGGGTATAAATCCAATATTTTATCTTCTTCTTTACAGCCCTCCTTCTCACTTGGATTCAAGGCAGATTACACAGAGCACATCAAATACAATCGAGGGATGGGGCATTCAATAAACAACACAATGCGATTAGGGTTGCAGAACCAACCAAAAGTCTAAAAGCCGAACTGAAGCAAAGCATAAGTATCAACATGACACATTCAATGAGGCAAAAATAACGCAGTAGGATCCAATGTACATAAAACTATACACAGAAGTATAGACAACAGTCCCTAATATTTTTTCCAAGTAACTTTGTGAACCACTTTATACAGCAGAACGAAGTCTGAGTCTAGTAGCACCTTTAAGACAAACAAAGTTTTATTCAAGGTGTAAGCTTTTGTGTACATGTACACTTCTTCAGAGGGGGCCGCAGTGGCTCAGAGGTTAGGATGCTCAGCTGCAGACCGGAAGGTCAGTAACTCGGCAGTTTGAGATCCGAGTTGCCGCATGACGGAGTGAGCTCCCGTCTCTGGCCCCAGCTCCTGCCAACCTAGCAGTTCGAAAGCAAGAAATTGCAAGTAGATAAATAGGTGCCGCTTCAGTGGGAAGGGAACAGCGTTCCGTGCACCTTGGTGTTTAGTCATGCCAGCCACATGACCACGGAAAATGTCTTCAGACAACGCTGGCTCTTCGGCTTGGAAACGGAGATGAGCACCGCAACCCTAGAGTCGGATTCGTCTGGCTTTCAAGCAAGGGGAACCTTTACCTTACACTTCTTCAGATAAAGCTTTTACCTTGAATAAAGGAGCTTATACCTTTATTGGTCTTAAAGGTGCCACTGGACAAAGACTTTGTTCTGCTGCTTCAGACCAACACGGCCACACACCTGAATCCATTTTATACTGTGCAACTCTATTACCTGCATAGAAAAGCAGGTATAATTGAGTAATTGAATAACTCAGTTTTACATAGTTTGTGGAAAGCCAGGAGAGCGGGAGCACGTCGCGGGGGGGGGGGGTCTTTTGTGTCATACTTGGCCACTGCTAAAGTGAAGCATTTCTCCCAAAAGATACTAAGGTGCTTAAGATCAAAATCTCGCCACACCGTTATGAATCAGGGCGAGTTCACACGTGTGTTCTTGGACCGTGACTTCAAGCAGTAACTGGCACACGTCCAATAGCCATCACAGACAAAAAGCTGTGCACTTTGCTGAGAACATAATTGTGTTTTTTCCCCCAATGGAGGCTGTTGGAATTTTTGGCTGCAATCATCCAGTGATAAGCCATTGACAGATGTACGCAGAGGTATGAATCACCCCTTAATTACCAACAACTCAAGAAATTATTATACGCCAACCATATGGGTGGGTGGAATCTATTCTGGGATTTATGCACAAGTAGTGCCTTCCTGCCTCATCTCTGGGGCCGAGCCGGGCAGGGAAGCAGCTCAGGATGTTGAAAGAAATCTGCAGGAGAGAGGGACACGCCCATTTGTGATTTGTAGAGACAGCTCGTATTTCAGGAGATGGGCCAAAAGCACACACCTTATGGACAGAGTTCATTCATGCTTTTTTGGTTGCCATTTCTCCGGTGATACCGTAATGGCCAACAATGTATCCTGCATGAGTGATGAATCACAGAAGACTCATTCACCGCTATGAGTGAAATAACTAATATGCCCTCGATCAATATAGCAAAATTCATATCGTCTACTCAGGCCACATGGGACTATAATTACCAGCAGGCACTGGTGTTTTCCAAGGACACATCTATTCTTCCAGGGGCCCCTAGAAAGGGCAGCTCTACGGGAAGGTCAGCTAAAGATCTCCAACAGAGAACTCTCTGCACCTTTATCAGAATATAATTCCCCAGATTCTTTGGGGGAAATCACAACAGTCAACAGGGAATATAAAGCTTACCTGAGGTTACACTAGCCCTGTTCACATGTTACAGAGAATATCCTGCAAGGAAGAGCCAACTTTGCAACTGAAATCAGGAACCAGTAGCGAAATAAATGTGGGGTTTCTATTATATGGTACTTGTGTTGAAGTAAGAACTACTCAACACACACACTTTTAAAAATCAAAGGTACACAGTACATAGCCCCGCCTGGATAGCCCAGGAGAGCCCAATCTCATCAGACCTCAGAAGCTAAGCAGGGTTGTCCCTGGTTTATACTTGGATGGGAGACCACCAGGGAAGTCCAGGGTTGTTACACAGATGCAGGCAATGGCAAGCCAGCTCTGAATGTCTCTTGCCTTGAAAACTGTATGGGTTCGCCATGAGGCGGCTGCAACTTGACAGCACTTTACACGCATGTGGTATGTGGAGTATACGTGTGTTCGCTGTTCGCTGTAACTTGTGAACAAGGGTACTGTGACTGCAATAAGCCTGAAGGACACATGAAGCCGTCCAATACTGAGTCAGACGAATGGTCTTTTGTTGTCAGTACTGTCTGATCCCTCCAGGATCTCAAGCAGAAGTCTTTCACATCTCCTGTTACCCAATCCTCGGCTGGAGACTTAACCTGGGACCTTCTGCACGCAAAGCAGATGTTCTACCACTGAGTCACAGCCCCTATCCTTTCCCCCACCGACACAGTGAATGACTGGACTGTCCAACTGTTGAGAAGCCTAAGCGTGGCAAAATTTAAGGGCACAAATAAACAAGCCTCAAGAACAGGACTAGCTGCATGCACAGACGTATAATTATTTCAACACATGACCATAAAGGAAAACATGTGAACTCTCAAAACTATTATGGATTCCACACACTCATAGTAAGGCAGGTCATTGTGGTTGCCACACCAGAAAATGGTCCCATTACGACATACAAGAGTTATTTATTTAGATATTTAATCCCTTCGTATCCCGCTTTTGGCAGTCCCCAGAACAACCAGCAAAAGTTGTGAAAATGCTACAGGTTCCATTAAAAGAAATTCAAAACACATTTCAGCTTCCCAAAATTGAAACCATAAAATAGATAGACTGAAGAGAAGTGACTGGGAGGGGTCAACAGGAGAATAGACTGGAAACAGGATTTTATGATACTGAACTGAATTAGTCTATGTATTATGACTGATGCGCAGTCGCAGCTTCAAACAGCCTCCACACATGAACCGCAGCAGGACTGGGACCTCACCATTGTCCCCATCGTGATGAGAATACTAGAACGCGAGGGCATCCAAAGAAGCTGACAGGCAGTAGATGCAGGACGGCCAAAAGGAAATACTCATTTACACAGTGGGTGATTAAAATGTGGAATTCACTGCCAGAGGATGTAGTGATGGCCACAAACACAGACAGAGTTAAAAGGGGATTAGACAGACTGATGGAGGAGAGGTCTACCAGTGGCTATTAGCCATGGTGACTAGAGGGAACCTCCACATCCAGAAGCAGTAAATCTCTCAATACCAGTGCCAAGAGACACCATCAGGAGAAGGCCTCGGCCTCTATGCCCCATTTGTTGGACATCCATGGCAAGAGGTTGGCCTGGATGAAGAAGAAGAAGAAGAGATTGGATTTATACCTCGCCCTTCACTACCCAAAGGTGTCTCAGAGCGGCTTACAAACTCCTTTCCCTTCCCCTCCCCACAACAGACACCCTGTGAGGTAGGTGGGGCCAAGAGAGCTCTGGCAGAAACTGCTCTTTTTTCAAGAACAGCTCTTATCAGAACTACGGCTTGAAACAGGATGCTGGACTAGATGGACCACTGGTCTGATCTAGCAGGGCTCTTCTTATGCTCTTCACCTCCATGCCACAGCCAAAGAGCATCCACTAGTCACTCGAGGTCTCTTTGTGTAATGGAACAAGCCCAGTGCTGTTTAGCTCTGCTTATGGTGGCCAAGCATGGCGAACTGGAACTTTTCTAGCAATCTCACAATGCACAGTCTATTGATGTCAAGGGATACAACTCTCCTTAGGATGACACACAAGAACAGATTTAAGACACAGTGGGGAGGCTCTCATAATACCTTTGGCATATTGAGTTGCTGGCAAATATACGTGAATACTCTCAGTGGCCACCCCTTAACTGGGGAACTCTCTACTACTACTTTTTTTAAAAGGTATTCTGTAAGAGCTACAATTTTTTTAAAAAATCTGGGTAAGTGCATGATGCACACGTTTCACCAATCATGGTGGGGGTGAGGGGTCTCCTACATCCTTATTTTTATCTAGCCAATTTAAAATTGGAAATAATATGAGCCTTAATTTCAGCTTGCTTGTCCTCTGCACAATAGGCTGGAAAATGGGCTCGTCACTTCTACACTCCTGCAATCCCCCCCCATCAATACTTCCCTTTGTCCACACCAAGGATTCAAGCCCCCCCCCCACCTTGAGACTGTGTTTAACAGGATGATTTTGCAAAACAAAGCACAATTATTGTTCCAGCAGAAATGATTATTCTCTGGAATGGGGGGAAAAGGCCCATATGTGTTCTCATTTTGTTCTACATTGGTACATTTTGCTAAGGTATCACAAGTAACAACAAGTTCACCCAAAAATGTCATCAGGTACTCCCCTCCCCCCACACACACACCTTTCAAAATTGCTTTGCACGCTGGCACACGAAGGGGTGGGACCACAAAGAAAGGAGCCAGCAGCTGAGACTGCTGCAGTGGAATCAGGTGACCAGGTTCAGTCTCTGCAGTCACCTCTGCTTTAGAAAGTCTCTCTCCAGGCTCCTCTGATTACACAAGCAGCCAGCATTCTTGTTCTCTGGGTTTGGGAATGCAAGGTGTATTAAACGGCAATGCATGCCACCCGTAGTTTAGAAGGGAATAAAACCCAGGACAGATCTTGTTGTAACATGCAAGTTGCAGGCAGCAAGAACTGCAGCTAAGTCTGCTGACCAGAATGCAAAGTTACTGTGCTAACTGCAGCAGACTCCAGCAGTGATAAGAAAATACTAACCAGGTAAGACGCGCTTTGTATCCCAAGCCCCTGGCTACAGACCTGCTGGCGTTCTGCCATCCCCTGAATCTGTGTATGTCTGCATGCATTTAAAAATGCATTGGTGCATTCATGAGTGAAATAAGAATAAATCCCCACTGGGGACAGAAAACAGATCATAGTATTTATTTATTTACTTCACTCATACCCCACTTTTCTTCCCAATTGGGACCCAAAGAGGCTTACAACATTCTCCATTTTAAAATGTGATATTATGTATGTTTTAATTTGTTGCCTGCCTTATGAGGGCAGGAAGGCAGAATATAAATTTTGTTAAATAAATACACTTATCCTCACAACAGCCCTGCAAGGTAGGCTAAGGCCGAGCATGTGTGATAGGCCCGAGCACAGCCAGCAAGCTTGCATGACAGAGGGGGGATCTGAACTCAGGTCTCCCAGAGCCTAGTCTGACACTCTAACCACTACAATCGTGCTGGCTCTAATTAGTGGTTAGAGTGTTGGACTAGGACTGAGGAGACCTAGGTTCCAGTTTACCACTCGCCCATGAAATTCCCTGAGCAATCTTGACCCCATCATTCTCAGTGTAGCTTACCTAACAGGGTTGTTGTAAAGATGAAACAGGTGTGAAGAAGCATGTACACTGCTCTGAGCTCTTTGGATAAGGATAGATGGAACTCAAAAAGATGTGCCACAGTGAATAAATGTTTCATAAAACTTCATTTGTTCAGGATGTACCTGCATCATGAACTCAGGTTCGATAATCTTGGCTTTCAGTTTTGGAAGCCTTAATTATTATTGTTCTATCGGGGCTTTTAAAGAGGTCCCAGCACCCTTCCAAGGCTGCAGTTGCTAGAATCCTTTGAAGGATGCTGTGACAGGCCTGCCCCTAATTTGTAGCATGGGTATACTTGAGGATGAAATAGGTCCATCCCAAAGTCTGGAATAATTGTGTGTGTGTGTTCTCCACTCTGATATTACGTTCAGAACCATCCTTTTCATGGAGGGACTCAAAAAGAAACTGTCCCAGGTGTATTTGTTTCACGGCCAAGAGCAAACCCAAACATCTCTCTAAGTAAAGACACCACTGGTCACCTGCAAATATTGCACTCTTCTGCCACTGCTTTGCCTCACTGAGGCATCTGAAGCCTGCCTGTACAGCGATCATAATTGGAAAGCCAGTTTGTTGCATCTCAGGCTAAAGA
This sequence comes from Gekko japonicus, assembly GCF_001447785.1. Classification (NCBI taxonomy): domain Eukaryota; kingdom Metazoa; phylum Chordata; class Lepidosauria; order Squamata; family Gekkonidae; genus Gekko; species Gekko japonicus. The sequence goes on along the minus strand of NW_015170906.1, from coordinate 856,837 downwards.
TTCATGCTTGAATGTACATCATGACTTGATTAGGCTTGCAACCCACCTTTTGAAGTGCTACACTTTGATGCAGCAGTGAGGGAACAGGGAAACCTCCATAGTCTGCAGGGCTTTACTTGTGTTAGCGAAGAACATAGGAAGAGCCTTGCTGGACCAATCTAAAGGCGCACTTTGTCCAGCATCCTGTTTGGCAATAGTTCTCCCCTGCAATTCACCCTCAGCAGCAACGGGTACGTTGCTTCCGAACACGGAGGTTCCCTTTACCCATCAGGTTTTAATAGATGGGAGACTGTTGAATCTTTCCATGAATTTGTGTTATTACTTTTTAGAGGCACCTGAGCCAGTGGTAATCACCATATTCACTGAGAACCAGCCTGGACTTGGGCTAGGATCTGGGAGACCCACGTTTGAATCTCTACTCTGCCATGGAAACTGGCTGGGTGACCTTGGGCCAGTCACACCCTCTCAGCCTAACCTACCTCACAGTGTTGCTGTGAGAATAAAATGGAGACTTATAAAAGCCAACTTGGGTCCCTATTTTTGGAAGTACATTCTGCACATTCATTATGCATTACACAAACGAAGTACTTTCTTTTGTCTACTGCAAATTTTGTGCAGGCAAGTCTTCACCTCATGCAGCTGTCGCTAAATGATAAACAGGCACATGTGAATTCTCTGTAGAGCTGGCCAAAGACTTAACTCAGCTACAGTTCCCTAATCTGCAAACGACAAAAGAGAGAGGAAACTGTGGCCTCCCTCACAAGGTTGCTGTGAGGATGGATAAGGTGAACACTTGGGATAACACAGTCTAAACGAATCATAAAATTCCTGATGCTCCCTTCAGGCAACATTGGGAACATGGTGTTCTCTGCAGAGTCCTTACAAAGTAACTACTACCACCACCACCACCCCACACACACAGCTGATTGCAAAAGAGTGGTGTTTTCAACAAGTATGTCCAAATTAAGAAGTTTCTTGCCTGGGTGTATGCAGAGCTTTCAACTTGCATTGAACAATGCAAAAAAACCCACATCCTTTACAATGGATGTGTTCCACCCTACACCAATTTCATGCAATTCAAATCTGCATAATATATAACCTGGCAGCAGGCAGTTCACAGGACAAAAGAAAAGAGCTCATCGCATACAAAACTACCTTCTACAGAGTCAGACCATTTATCCTTCTAGCTCAGTCTGTACTTACGAGATGTGGCTGTCAGGGTCCCAGTCAATCTGTCCCCAGCACCTGCTACTTGAGGGCCAAACTGCGCATCACGATTTCCATGCCAGATGCAGGGTCCCCATGGGAATTCTATTTAGATGTGCCAAGTGGCCCAATTCAGGCTGGGAAGAGGGGCTGTTGCCTTCCCACCCCCAAGCCACTTTCCCAGTCCAAAATAACATTATTTGTCCCATGGGGGGGGGGGTGCACATGCAGCTCCCTGATGGCACAAATAATGCTCCCCCAGTGCTGTTTTAGGTCAGAAAAATGGTTCAAGCACAAGACCCTCCTCCCCGCACTCCATAGTCCCAAACTGAAAAACAGGTTGCTTACCTGTAACTGGTGACCTTCGAGTAGTCATCTGTGCATTCACACCCATGGAATACAGTGCGCATGCGCTGGATCGATCGGCATTGTAGCAAGCTCTTAATGGATTTTCGCGCCCAGACCTCGGGCATGCGCAGGAACCCTACCACGCATGCCCAGAGGGGTGGGCACGGACATCCCGCCAGTTCCTTCAAACCGCCGTGAATCAACCCCTATGGAAAATGTAGAAGCTGACAGCAGAGGGGAAGGAGGGCAGGTGGTGTGAATGCACAGATGACCACTCGAAGATCACCAGTTACAGGTAAGCAACCTGTTTATCTTCGACGTGGTCTCTGTGCTTCACACCCATGGGAGATTAGCGAGCAGTGGCCTACCTGGAGGAGGGTGCTGGCAGGTCATTACTGCGAAGCCGAGGATAAGATGTGATGTCCCATGTTGGTACGAGAGTTCTTTTGGACATCTAAGGCGTAGTGCCTTATGAATGTGTTAGGCGTAGCCCACGTAGCGGCTCTGCAAATGTCCATTAGGGGAACTCCCCGGAGGAAGGCAGTTGAGGCTGCAACAGCTCGGGTTGAATGAGCCCTGATAGGGCCAGGCAATGGCTGTTTAGCAATAACGTAGCAGAGGCAGATGAGACCTACAATCCACCTTGACAAACGCTGAGCCGTGATGCGAGTTCCCAGCCTTGCTGGTGCGTAGGAGACGAACAGTTGACAGTCACGTCTTGTTGGACGGGTTCTGTTTAAGTAGAACAGAACCGCACGCTTCGTATCCAACGTGTGTAACAGCCTCTCCTCTGGGGATGTCAGAGCCGGGAAGAAATCCGGGAGGAAGACCTCTGCCTGTAGGTGAAATTCTGACACTACCTTCGGCAGGAACGAGATGTCAGGTACAAGGCGGACGCCATCTGGCAAAAATGACAAGTAAGGAGTGTCATGTCTGAAAGCCAGTATTTCTCCAACTCGCCTTGCTGAAGTGACAGTGACCAGAAAGGCTGTTTTCCAGGACAGGAATTTTATGTCGCAAGTTGCGAGCGGCTCCCTGGTGAGTTGGCGAAGGACCAGGGGAAGGTCCCAGGGGATGACAGGACTTTTGATGGGAGGGTA